>NC_060911.1:3895000-3972500 GCF_014805685.1 Silurus meridionalis | reverse complement strand
TTTTTTTTTTGCAGTGGTGGGCCATGCATTTGGTACCTTGGCCTTCAATGGGGAATTACCCAACTAAATCCACCTCTTAATACCCCCACTATTACGTCGCAATTATAGAAACCATCAATACAATACTAAAACACTTCCATCATCTGGAGTAGTTCAGAATCAATATTTGTCTAATAACAGGACAAAAACATAAAACATTAATTAAAATACAACCTACTTATCAGAGATGCAGACTCATAATTTGCACTGCTCCTCAGAGGCTGTAAGTCAGTGGTACTGCTCGTATTCACTGGTCTGGAAGTGGTGGACAAACCCTTTCCCGGGCTGAGACAAGCTAGCTAGCTTTGGGGTTGACGACCTCCTCAAGATGTCTATCATTTCTTCAAAAAATTTAATTTTAAGTATGTCTGAAACCAAATAAATGTTTCTTTCTCCGTAGGCATAAAAAAGTCTAACTCAGATGTATTAATGTGTGCAGCGCTACAGACGTGTTTTGCCAGTCGAACTTGGCTGTACCAGTTTCCCTCTGACAAACCAATCAGAGGACGGAAAAATGCTGACCCTATTCTGGGCCAGCTAGCTGCCCTGTGAGGCAAATATGAAATCTGATTGGTTAAAGAAACAATTAAATTAATATAATTTCATGAAACAATTATTAGAATTTTAGGTTATAAATGTAGGTCAGTGCTTCTGATAGTGTTTCTATCTAATCAGGGCACATGATAGAAATATTATCAAATGTAGAGAATGGACTATTGGGTCAGTGATTCTGATAGTGTTTAGACAGAGAAGGCTTTGCTGGCCCTGACCGCCCACCACTGATAATAAGTAGTGTTTGTTTGAATTAATAATCGCATTGTTGCGCATCATTTCCATCGTTCATGCCAACTTCCACTTGCCACTTAATAACACATAAATTATTCCAATCTTCTCTTCAGAGCACTTATGGAAGGAGTCTTTATTTTCAGCACACTGTAACACTGTCATATTTAATGTGTGGTGCTTTTTCTGGTTTCCTGGATAACATGACATGCTATATTTTGTATTTGACAGAGAAAAAATGGAACTTACACAATAATATTGGTGGGTACAACAAAAAATAAATATAATAAACAAATACTGTGGTATAAGAAGAATTAAACACCTGGTGGATGTGCTGTTACAGTAAACATTAGATGGGATAGAACCTGTGCTTCAGATCAGGCTTTATTACATTGACTTGTTAACAGTGTTATTTGAAAAATTCTTCACAGACCATATTAAGATTATTCCAGTGGGAGGCCATCAGGTCCAGCAAGGCCTTCTCTGCTGGCCTAAACTCAATCAGAATCACTGACACAATAGTCCATTCTCTACATTTGATAGCATTTCTCTCATGTGCCTTGATCAAATAGAAACTTCAACATAAAGTGAAAGTTTATGTTTGAGCTTCTATCTAATCAGATTTCAGTCCTCACATTAGATATTGCAGTAAAGCCAGCACTGTGGGTACCTCAGACGTTTTTTTTTTTAACTATAACTCTATGCTGAAGCTGTTGCTTTAACCAATCAGACTGTGATTTGGTTAAAAAAAATAAACAATCAAAATGGTCCAAACTTATTATTTACACATTTGAGTTTGCTTTCACTGGAATTCCTTATTTGTTGTTTTGATGGTGATTATAGTCTGTATTTTGGTTTTAATAACCATGTATGAATTTCAGCATTTGTATCAAAACCTTGAATTATCTTTTCTGGGATCAGAACCTTCCTCAGACATTTTGTGTGGTAGATGACCTGTAAGGCTGGGAGTTTATTTCCAAAGATGAGCTCCGCCGCTCTCACAACTCTCTAGGGTCTTTCAATCTAGTACTGTGCAGCCCCCATACCAGACGATCAGGTATCCAGTTAGAATGCTCTCAATGGTGCATCAGTAGAAGTTGCTGAGGATCTTAGGGGGGAGGCCAAACTTCTTAAGGCTGTGCAGAAAGTAGAGTTGCTGATATGCCTATTTTAACTCTGTAAGTTGTATGACATACATCGCTCTTTGGAGCAAATAGGTCACAGCGAAATCACTGGCTTCTTTTTTTTTCTTTTCAAAGAATACTTGATTCTTGATTTGTGGCCATAGTAGCTATAGTGGGTAATAGGTATCATATAGTTATGTCAATGCTCTCTCTTTCTCTCGTCTGCTCTATCTTTCTCTCTTCTAATCAATTTTAAATTCAAATAAAATAAAGAAAAACAAAACAAAAATGAAATCAATACAAAATACCAATAAATGATTAAAATGCAAGGTTTCAGTGAATGTCAAAAGGATAAAGGTATAAGCATTGCATTCGATGTGTACAATAAAAGAAACAAACAGAAAGAAAGAATAATAGTATAATAATAAAATTCACTAAATAGTAAATTAAATGTATGTTGACTGCATGTAATTGTCCTGTGTGATGTGATGAATTTTTTTTTCTCTCTCTGAGCCTTACCACTCAAACAACCCCAACCCCCCCCCCCCCCCCACCCCCTTGAGTTTATCCCACAAGAGTAAACACACATGATGTGCCAATCAGAGGCTACACACACGCTTTCCTGCATGCCTGAGAGTGAGTTCAAAGTGAGATTGTTATTGTTTCTGTCAAGTGTGTTCAGCCCTACAGACAGTGAGGATAAGTTTAACAGGAAGTTTTATCAGTATTGAACTTTTATTGATTGTTCCTAGAGCAGATAAGAGTGGCATCCTCCCATAACCTTCCTTCCTCCTTAACCTTCAATTAAACCCATCTCTTTAAGTTTACAACACACACACACACACGCACACACACACACACACACACACACACACACACACACACACACACACACACACACACACACAGAGAGACAGAATAGACTTTACAATGCCTATAGGTTTACTACCAGGAAACAATCTTCCAAACCACACCCCTTATTCCTCTCTCTCTCTCTCTCTCTCTCTCTCTCTCTCTCTCTTACACACACACACACACACACACACACACACACACACACACACACACACACACCTCTTTTCTTTTTATATTGCTGCAAATGCTGTCAGAAGCTCTTTAATGCTGCAAATCTCCAATTTTGTCACATCCCAGAGGTGCTCTAAATGGACATTGGTCAAGTGACTGTGGAAGCCACTGAAGTCCCCTAAAGCTCACTGTCTAACAATATTTATAAGACCAGTTTGATATGGCTTTAAGTCATGGTGCATTATCATGCTGGAAGTAGCTCTTAAAAGATGGGAAAGGGATACATGTGGTCAGCGACAATGTGACAAGAAAGGAAAGCATTCCCCACACCATTACACCACCCCCACTGGCCTGAATTGTTGACACAAGGCTTGGATTCTGCCTGTCCCGCCTGACAGAAGTGGAACCCAATTTGGACTTCATTAGTTGTAACAGATCTGCCTCAGGTTTTGAATTACTGTGTGTTCTGACATGCTTTTCTGCTTCCCACTGTTGTAAAAAAAAAAAAAAGGTTATTCGAATTGCTCTTTCTGCCAGCTCAAACCCAGTCTGGTGCTCACTAGTATTAGTCAAAAAAAGGAGAGAAAAAAATATTTTAGAGTACAGCTATGTATCCATTGAGCTGGTGATCCAGTTGCAAATGTCTAAAAACTGTCAAAATAAATAACCATAATAACAATGATAAATAAATTATAAAATAGTTCTTTATTAATGGATTAAATAAACTCTAAAATCTTTGTTCACTGGATGCAAAATGTGTGTGTGTGTACACTAATTCTGAACATAATGAAGTAAATGCCAGCAGAGGGCAGTATATTCGCCTCAATGCAGAAATAAAATGTAAATTTTGGGTGGGTTTTTTTTTTTTGGCATATTGGTTAATTTATTGACACATCACATTTAAATAGAAATAATGTACAGTGCAGATTTGATATAATAATAAAATAAATGTAGCTAAAATTGTGAAAGGGTTATGTATTAGCGTTAAAACAGCTGCACATTATTTAGACCAGAGTTTCTCTGTAATTAAAATATAACCGTAACAGATAACAAATACACACCCCACTGCATGCACTTCTGCTTACATTTTATTCACTCCTAACCTCCTCTCTTATACAATCACTTATTTTTTCTTTTCCACCATAGGAACAATGTTGCCCAAGAGGGAATTTGGGCGAAGGACCAATCTCAGCTGAGCAGTGACACTGTAGTGGCATAAAATGTGTTTTGTGCTTATTTAAGTGTATCAGCGATGTATTTCACAATTGTGTATACCTGCTGGTAAATTTATAGACAATATACTTTGCTGGTATTTGTACCAGTAAAGTGCATCAATCACACATTCTAGCCTTTAATCAGTGGTCAGTTTTTGAGAGCAGGTCGGATTAGGTGGATATTTTGGTTTGGTGAATTGCTCCCAACCCAGCAGTGAAATCTTATTGTATTTCGACATAATGCTGTAACAATGTTGTTCAATGGGATTCATTCATCAGGTCCATAAATTCTAAAGGGTTTATGGAGGTTACTTTTTTGATGGTTGGAATTCCTGTTTCCTTTTAAGTCTGCTCGTATGATGGCTTGTTTTCTGCTCTAGCAAAATTATTTCACCTGCAATAGAAGACATACGCAATCAGCAGGGAAATGCAATAAAATTATTTTGTGAAAAATGTGTATGTGAGTTTATATACCTTGGTTGTCAGTGTGCTGGCTGCATGTAAAGACAGCAGCCAGGCCAAACACACAGAATACAGTGAAGGCTAAGACGGTGAAAACCAGCTCTAAGCCTGAGAATGGAATATCCATAACGCTCTAGACACACACACACACACACACAACAATTTTTACAGTTTAGGAGTAGTCAATGTGTAATATAGTAGTCAATGTGCAGCTTGTATAGAAGTATTGATTTACTGTCCTCTGAAAATATATATATATGTATCTTGCATTAAAGCAGTTGAAATTTGGTGCTTTGAGTACAATTGTCTCATACTGACCACTGTGTGTTCAACATGGCATCTCATAGCAAAGAATTCTCTGAGGATTTGAGAATTAGAATTGTTGTTGTCCACAAAGATGGCCCAGGCTATAAGAAGACTGGTAACACCCTGAAACTGAGTTAAAGTACAGTGGCCAGGGTCATACAGAGGTTTTCTAGGATAGGTTCCACTCGGAACAGGCCTCACAAGGATCAAACAAAGAAGGTAAGACCTCGTGCTGTGCATTAGGTACAGAAGTTGCCTTCAAAAAAATGCATGTGTGCTGCCAGCATTTTTTTAGTGGATGCAGAAGCAGAAAGTCTGCTTGTCAGTGCTCAGAGCGTACACTGCACACTGCAACAAGTAGGTTTGCATGGCCATTGTCCCAGAAGGAAGCCTTGTCTAAAGCTGTTTGGCTCAGATGGTGTCCTGCATGTGTGGTGCCACACTGGTGAGGAGTACCAAGAAAATTGTGTCTTGCCTACAGTAAAGCATGGTGGTGGTAGCAGCCTGGGGCTGCATGAGTGCTGCTGGTACAGGGGAGATGCACTTAGGGTGTACTTACTTTTGTTGCCAGCTATTTCAAAAATAATGGTTGTATATTAAGTTATTTTTAGAGGACAGTAAATCTTTACTGCTATACAAGCTGCACATTGACTAATCTGAAGCATATCCAATATTAATTTCTATAGTATTGTCCCTTGAGAAGATATATTAAAATGGTTTCTGAAATGTGAGGGATGTACTTACTTTTGTAAGATAGTGTATATATTAGGGCTGCAGCTAAAGATTATTCCATCAATTATTTGAGTAATCGGATAAGAAGTACTTTTTCTTTATTAATACTAAATTCTCCCTTTCTAGAGCAATACTGAATATACAAGAGAAAATTTGACAGGTCTCTTAAAATGAACAATAGTTTTTATATTTTATATATTTTTTAGAAAAACTTTACATTTTTATTGCTGAAATTGCATACAAGAATATTTGTGAAAACAAAACCTATTTAGTGCATTTAGTTGCCATATTACCATATCAAACTGCAAATGCAAGTATAAAAATACAAAAGATCATAAATTAAAATATAAAAATCTATTTCAAATAACAAAAAAAAAAAGTTAAAAGCACTGTACTGTGTTTTCTTTTTGTTTTAGTTTGAAATGATCTCAAACTTTCTGTTGTTTTGTTTGGCCTGAATCTTCTCCTCATCCCTCTGTTTGTCATCCTGCAGCATCGTCTGTGTTACCTGTCCTAAATGCTCAAAAGTTTAGTGGGTCGTGCGCCAGTAAAAATGGTCCGTAGAGAAACACAGTGCTCCGTGTGTAGTTCAATTAACTAAACGAAGCCAAATAATTTGCCTCAATAATGTTTTTGTATTCGAATTATTTGAGTTACAGCCCTAATATATAGTGGGTACACACACACACACACACACACACACACAGTAGTTTTTTTGTTGTAAATTCTTTCCCCTTATTTTTCTTTTACTTTTCATTTTCCACTATCTTTCTCATCTCTGGTCACAAGACAATGACCTTGAAGCTAATTAACATTAATGATCTAAGAAATGTGAAACACCATGCCCAAACCTTTCCAGGCACACCAGTGTGGCTGTAGGTTTTACTGCCTGCTACTGGGTTCCCAATTTAAAATTGCGGGAATGAAGTAACTAGACAAGTAGCATTACTGAAATTATGGTGGAACAGGGCATTCATGTACTGGATGAAAAAATTCTTAACGTCACACATAATGGAACATGTGTCTGGGGTTAAGGGGGCCTTTATGACTTTCCAAGTTGAGGGGGGTGTTCTAGTGTTATATTTATTGTTCTAGTCTGAGGCAGAACATTTAAGGATTCTACACAACTGGCTAGACACTTCCCTTAATGTTGCCTGCTCCAATATGGTGGTATAATTTCTTTTGAAGTGATGGAACCACAAAGAAAAGTGTGGCTTGTAGAGCTAAATGCAGTGATAGGAATCCATCTGATTTGGACCTAGACAACAATGCAGTTCATGTATTTAATGCAAGCTAAAATTATCCTTTTTTTTTAATCATTAGCTCAGTGTCAGAGACAGGACTCATTGGAAACAAGTAGCTTTGACATAGCTGTTCTTTTATCTAACCAACTGGAGACTACATAACAAGATGGATAAACGTAGCTAATGTTTACTTAATATAGAGTTTGCCAGTGCTACTTCTGTATTTACAAGCTGTTTGATTTGATAAACTAACTACTCTGTGATTTGTTTCTAGGAAAATCTGGTAGTCCTGTGTCATCCCATCTAACCCAAGTGGCAAGAGGCAGTCTTATTCACTTGAGCACATTGTTCAACACACATGATATAATGCAGTATTTACAATAATTCCTAGCTTGCTTGACTTTTTTGTATCACTCACTGCACTTTCCAAGATATACAAATAGCACATTTTGTTGCTCAGCATGTTATTCACCTTTCAGTCTCATACCTCTTATATTTACTCTTGCTTCTGAGCTTTTCACATCTTCTGAACTATATGCTGTTAGTATGGTTGACTGGTCCTTTCACTCTATACAGCTAAACTGCTGAGCTTGCAGAGGTAGCTGCTATCATGTACCTTCCAAATACAGGCATACACAGAAAAGTTTATTAACTTCTGATGTTCTAAGTTTGTTTTGAGACAGCCCCTACACTAAAGGTGTGCTACATGATCCATTTCAGTTGCATAAGAATGTGGGCTATAACTCTTGTTCCATCTGCCGACACTTTGTACAGACAATGTTGACTGAAATTGGTGTCTAAAAAGAGTGTGAGAATGTTAGGTTCGGGCCTAGTTTAAGATTCCATGAATTGTTTAACATTCCTTAATTTCCAGAACAAAAAGACTTAGACAAGATTTTGCCACAATATACGTCACTGAAAAGTAAAATTGTATATTTAAATATATATAGAGACATTTGAGTATGTTTGCCCATGCCTAAGTCGATTCTGAAATCTTATTTAACAAATACAAATTTGAACATTCAAGAAAAGATTTAATCTTATTTTAGACAAAAATTTTAGAGAGAGAAACCGTGAGAGATTGTCTTTTACCTTTAGAATTAAAAGTCTCCAGTCATCTTTGAGAGTGCAAATGTGTGTTAAAAATGTGTTTTACAAACGCTATACACTTCTTCCCAAAGTGTTTGAGGCTTAACAAACCACGTCAGCACATTACATTCACACACCTTTCATTCCCTAACATCTGTAAGACTTGCCCTTTAGACAAATAAAGTCACATACTCACTATCAGTCTCTATTGATGGTTATAAAGTGCAACAAGTGAACCTGGAGCAAGTCCCTGAACTTTCCGTTTCTGTAAATGCCATAAGAAATCCCAACACGTTCCAACACACAAGCAAAGCTCTGCTATGCTCTCCAGGATCCAAATCGAGTTTTACAAGTGCATTTATCCAAAGTCTGTTGGTGTAGCTTTCATTCCTAAAGAGGTTTAGATTCAGACTATGAGTTGGTCTTGACGTTCTTCGCTTACTTTCACTAAAAGGAGCAAGAAAGAGAGAGAGAGAGAGAGAGAGAGAGAGAGAGAGAGAGAGAAAAGGAGACAGGGAATTATGATCATGATTTTCTTTTTTTTTTTTTTTGGAAATCCCCGTAAAACATGTTTGACTTGCCCTATAATATGCATATTATTTTTCTTCCTTCATACACCTCTTTTTTATCACCTGTTGGCCAAAGCAATGTGCAGTACATTTAAATTCTCTCTTTCCTCTATATATCAAATTTAACATTTAAAGATTCACAACTTGGACAAAAGTATGTGAACACCTGACTATTACCTATCCATATGACTCTTTCCCAAAATGCTGCTAAAAAGATTTGTATAGAATTACAATTTGCCATCATTGAAACTAATGGAGCCCAACACGCTTTAGCATGATTATGCCCCTGTGCACAAAATGAGCTCTATGATTAAAGAGTTCAAACAGATTGTGGCCTTTATCCTATTACTGTTCACTGAATCCAGCCTGAAAACACTTTCTAATGTTTGAGGTTTTAGGTATCCATATTAAAAGTAACATAGATAGCAGAAACAGAGTACATTGAAGCTGCTGACATAATATAAAGTGATCACACAGTATCAGTGAAGTGTTGACCCCTGGTGTAAAGCTTGCAAGTTACAAGTAATTTAGTAAAGTTTTTGAAGCACTTTTTTAGCCGGAATGAACTTTGAAGAAAAGAATGCTCGTGTTTGAAGATCTGTAGAAATAAACGTTATCTACAAAGAATGAGTGACTAACAAGGAACTGTGTGGCTAAACTCTTTATGTATAAATGTATTGCTGACAATATATAACATCAACACCGTCCTTTGCTATGGTTTGGAGTAGCCAGTTTCTCCTTTTTTATTTGCTTTCACTTCAATTCAGCATTATTTGTGTAGTGTTTTTTTCATAAAATCCATGATGTTGTGTGAGTACCTGCTGGAGATGGGCATCGCTCGTGTATCATGCCATGCAGCGTAAACAGGCTAAAGACTAGCAGAGAAAAAATAATGATGTAGCATTCCAGTTCTGTGAAGGGAGATGCCATCTGCTGCGTGCGTGCACACACACACACACACACACACACACACACACACAAACACACACAAACACACACCAATATTATATTCATTTCCTTTGTGTATCAAAAATCAAAATAAAAAAAGTATGCATATGGCTTATAGAGTAATTCTGAACAAATATGTGACTATTTACAATATTAATTATGCAAATAACCACCAGTTCAACACCACCACCTGGTAATGAATAAATCACTAACCAACCTTGACATATGGTCCCTATACACACTACATTATTTGTGACATTAAACTAAGACAATACTCTACACAATACAACGTAAGCAATATAATTCTTACTGTTGTGCAAAGACTTCTGCAGGAATCCACAACGCTTTTAACACATTTGGGTTTACTGTGTCTTTAGCTGTGTGTGTGTGTGTGTGTGTGTGTGTGTGTGTGTGTGTGTGTGTGTGTACACACTGTAATGTAATATGATGAACAGGTAAAGCCAGTGCCTGGCTCATATTGCTGGCTGAGTTAACCTAATGAATGGTCTGCCTTAGATACGTGCAGTTTGACCTAAACACACACACATTTACGAACAAACATGAACTGAATAATTATCCAAATCCCTGACTCTGAATGTGTTGTTAGCTCAGTATGGGTTTGTTGTGTGTGTATGTGTATCCATGACTTTGTGTTTTTGTGTATGACTTCTATCCCAGCTTGATACATGTTGTCCATGGTAACCTGTTGTACTGTTGTACATGCACAGTAAGGGTGATTTCACACACAATTTTTTATGTTGTTGTTTATTTGTGTCTGCTTAGCATGTAAAATGCTGTAAATGCTGTCTTTTTTATTAAAAATGTCTGAAATTATGTTTGTTTCTGTATGTTTTGTATATCTGTTCTCTTATTTACTTTGCTTTAGATCTATATGTAGAGCTTTTTTACACTTTATAGTGAGTGGTAGGTCAGTGGTTAAATATCGATAAGCTGTTAAACTCTTAACTCTCTGTACTCCAGGGCACTGTATCATGTCTGACCCCAGTAAGAAACCAGGGAGTTGGAAAGCTGGCAATGTTGAAAGTTTTATGATGTTGACCGACTATAATCATAGTGTAAATAAAAAAGCTCACATACCACCCTGTCTTGGGTCTGCTTATGGCCGACTGATGTAACGTCGTCATTATTACATACAATAAATACAGTACACTTTCCATCTCTCTAATCTCAAGAATCATTGTCATCGAGCAGGAAATGTGGAAAATCAGTCACTGTGTGTATCAAATATGTCATTGAAGAGGAGCCAAATATTCTGGAGTTGCCTGAATCCCAAAGATATTTAGTCTCTTCTATTAACCACATTGACACTTTTCCTACCATTTTGAACCCTGGAACAGGATGTATGAGTTAAAATAAGCAACAATTGGATAGTGTTTGAAATAAATGAAACAACTAGTCAATAAGTCAAACAATTGGAATGATTGACTTTACTCAGTTTATATAGCAAGCCTAGGCTACAAATAAAATTAGGAAAAAAACAATGTACATTTAAGCAGAAACAAGTGTGTTTATTCTTTACATTTCCTGAGTTCCTAGCGTAATTTGATGCCCCATCAACACAAGACATGCAGGAAGTGAAGAATTTTGTATTCCAATTTTTGCCTATTGTTGAAAATGTTTAGTTTTAGGCAATGAAACATTTCTAATCCCCGCTATGAGGGATCATGAAGGATAGAAAGAAAAATCAACTGTTACTACATTCCTAAGATGTTTGGGTTGCAGCCTGTCCTGAGATTGTCTTTAAAAAAATCTTACAGATAAGAACTTTTATCTTGAGCTACTTTTTATCATGTCACATTTTATTACATGACAAATGATACTAAATTTTGTTTAGATTTTTCATCATCTGTTTATTATTTATTCCATTAATAACCAGATTAATGAAGTTGTTTCCTCACCATTTTCTTTTCATCTGTCATCTATAGTGATCAGCAGCTGAAGGATTGCCAGGTCTCAACAACGCTGAAAATAAACTTTCTAGCAGAGTATTGATCGTTCTTAACATCCTGAACAACATTTGCACCCTGCTATTACAATCATGAGGAAGGCAACTAACCTCAAAACCTATTGTTCTGTTTATGATGCGTTTCTTTTCCTCTTTTTTGAGTCAGGTTCCCTCAAAATAAACTGAAAGAAGGACAACAAGCAATGAGGTGAAATATAGTAGAACTATATTATACAATATTAAAAGTGTTGCAAATTTGATCAAATACGTTTGTATGTGTCAAAATAATATCTATATGATAAAATTATTTGAATCTACTTTGTTTAGCAGAACTAGGTGACAGCGGATACATAGAAAGTGTAACAGTAACACAAAAATCTAGCCAACTATTCATTGCTTTAGAATGTTACACAAGTAGCTGTTAACTAGCATATTACCTGCATATGTTTTCCAACACTATCAGCACTGAAAAGATTGGAATCTTATAATAATTTTTAAAATGCAGAAGCTAACTAACAAATTTAACAAATTTCTTACCTCAGTCCATCTACATTTTCTGACCTCTAGTAATGTCAAGATGAATCCATTCTCATCTGTGTGTATCAGTTATAGACAGGTCAATGAACAGCTTTTCGCCCTTGACTTTAGTAAAGTATCATTGAAAAAGGTCTAACCACAAACCCCTTAGCCAATTAACGTTTCCATTTAGGCAGGGGTAAAGGTACTTGTATAACTTATAAAAATGATTAGTTAATAAAACATGGGTGGGTACCTTGTTACTGATTTGCTGAGGGAAAAAAGTAATATACTGAATTTCATTGCTGTGTACATGTACTAATTAATGACAATAAAGATCTATCTGACAATAAAGACGTCCGTCTGTCCGTGCAGTCTGCTAAACAGATCAATTTAACAGCCTAATTTACATGATAATTAGATTGATCACAAGTTAGCCAGGTTAAATGTGTGCTGTAACAATACTTGACACTTGGCTTAAAATAATTTGCTGCAATTATGTAGAAATAATCAGTGCTTGCAACAATTTACAATAAATATTTTATGCAACAGATAATTATTCAGGTGTTGAATTCTAGCACTGTTTTTTTGCTATCAAAAAAGTTCCCATGTGTATGTGTGTGGGTGTTTGTGAAAGAGAATGAGACCCTGTGTGGAGGTCCAGTGATTCTAAGTTGATTAGCTGCTCCAGGGCCAAAGGGGTGGAGCTTTCAGGATAAAATAACCACTAAGTCCTCACAACCACGTGTTCAGTGACCAGTATAATAGCATTAATGTTATTAACTAGCCATGGACTGGCTCTACTAACTAAGGCCTCCCGGACTTTCTGGATTTGTATTATGCTTTGTACTGGATTTCAAAGCTACCTGATATTTATGTTGGGGATTGTGAAGCAACCATGCGGCTTTTGTAGACTGCTTATTTTGGAGGACTAAATAAGAAGTATATCAGGATCTCCACTACCATTACAATGCCTGTGCATCAGATATCAGTCAGGCCTGTTAGTAGGGATTCCATGTTGGATGAACAATGCAGCACTGGAACCAGAATTAAGAGTCAAGAAAATGAGGTAAGAACATGTGCACATGTGACCTTCTTATAAATACTGTATGTACTGATTATATATATATATATATATATATATATATATATATATATATATATATATATACACACACACACACACACACACACACACACACACACACACACAAACACAAGTAGTCCTCTGCTTACGATGGAGATACATTACGACGACCCAATCGTGAGTCAAAAATATCGTAGAGTAGAATAAGTAGAAGATGCTACTATGACTTTGACAGCTTTTCCTGCTTAATGCTGATTTATAAATTTTATTTTCTGCTCTAAACTGATGGCTTTCCTCTTCTTTTTTTTCACTACAAACAGGAGACATACTTGGGCACCTGGAAGACATGCTTTTATCACTGCAGTTTGAAACCGTTTAAAACAGAAAACAAATACACACAGACAACTTTACTCTGTCGACTGCTAGTGTGAGTGGGGCATCCCACAGGGGCAAGAGATACACTTATCTCAGCTGCACGTCCAACATATTGTACATCATACGCTGCTGCGCGAATTTTTTTTATATTTTTACAATTTTGTCGAACTGCTATCGTCATCTTAAGACCGTAACTCAGGGACCATCTGTATATATATATATATATAAAAAAAAAATATATATATATATATATATGTTATACATACTATCCTATTTCTCTTAAATATTGTTCACAAATCTGTGTTAGTGAGCACTTCTCCTTTGCTGAGAGAATCATCCACCTCACAGGTGTGACAGATCAAGATGCTGATTACACAGATGTCACAAGTTTTAAGGGGAATCATGCAGTTGGCATGCTGACTGCAGGAATGTCCACCAGAGCTGTTGCCCGTGAATTGAACGTTCATTTCTCTACCATATGCCGTCTCCAAAGGCGTTTCAGAGAATTTGGCAGTACGTCCAACCGGACTCACAACCGCAGACCGTGTGTAACCACACCAGCCCATGACCTCCACATCCATCAACTTCACCGCCAAGATTGTCTGACACCAGCCACCCGGACAGCTGCTGCAACAATCGGTTTGCATAACCAAAGAATTTCTGCTCAAACTGTCAGAAAGCGTCTCAGGGAAGCTCATCTGCATGCTCGTTGTTCTCATTGGGGTATACGACAGCGTGTTCCAGTTCCTGCCAATATCCAGCAACTTTGCACAGCCATTGAAGAGGAGTGGACTAACATTCCACAGGCCACAATCAACAACATGATCAACTCTATGCGAAGGAGATGTGTTGCACTGCGTGAGGCAAATGGTGGTCACACCAGATACTGACTGGTTTTCAGACCCCCAATACAGTAAAACTGCACATTTCTGAGTGGCCTTTTATTGGGGCCAGCCTAAGGAACACCTGTGCAATAATCATGCTGTCTAATCAGCATCTTGATATGCCTCACCTGTGAGGTGGATGGATTCTCTCAGCAAAGGAGAAGTGCTTACTAACACAGAATCAGACAGATTTGTGAACAATATTTGAGAGGAATAAGCCTTTTGTGTACATAGAAATAGTCTTAGATCTTTGAGTTCAGCTCATTAAAAATAGGGACAAAAACAACAGTGTTGCGTTTTATAATTTTTTTCCAGTGTAAATGACAGAACAATAAATACACAAAACAATTTCAAGCAAACGACAAATACAAAGGATTGGTGAAGGGCAAATGCATTATGAGAAAATTGAGGACCTTTTTCCTACACCTTAATTTTATTCGAAGCTGTGTGTTTGTATTCCTTGACAACACAAACATTCATTCATTTAAGAACAAATAAAAGTAAAATGATTTACTTAACAACGTCTTTACCAGTGTAAAAAAGTAGTCATGTTGCCCATGCACAAAAAACTGGCCGAGATCCCATTTTAGATTAACTCCGGTAATAGGATTGGTTTGTCTTAGAATTGAGGTGACAGCTCTGTGGTGACTAACATTTTTTAAACAAATCACTAGAAATCTGTGGATATTCAGTTTTTCTTTTATTTGTGGATAATTGTAGAGATGGATGTTCTGGATTCACAAAAAATGACTTTATAGTATCATTACCTTGACCTATTTAAACTCAGAGCCAATAGCTTGAAAATAAGGTGCAGGCCTGTCTCATATAGCTTGTTTATATAGGATTTTGTAAGCCATTCATTATGCCGATTACATGCAGTGTGTATGAAGGCATGTTTTTAAGGTAGGCCGCCGGTTTAGCAACATTTGAGGAAAAAGATAACCAATTTAAAATCAGAATTTGTTTTGTGGTTAAATAAGCTAACTGGTCAGGTCACAGCAGTGTGACACCAATTCCCCCCAAAAAATCACAGCGTTCAAACATGACTACTACAGACTTCACTTCCCACACTCTATAGCTCCCACACTCTATAACTACATGCACACTTCACACTAAAAACCAGGCCCTGGTTCGTTCCCAACTCAATTTCTCGGGTCTTTGTACTTCTATGGATACCAAGTCTGCTTATATCGTGTTTGCCTTTTTATCACAACCCGTTTTGTCTCTTGTTGCCTCAAGCAATGCTTAGTGACCAGCTGATGTTTTTCATTGGTTCTATGTCTTCAAATAAATGTTTTATATATCTTTGTTGTTTTAGGCACCTTGTTCACCTCAGGGGAAAGTCGCCTCAGCTTCCTGTCAGAACGAGTGCAGGTGGGTAGATCTAAAGCTATTGGGCCATAACATTAAAATCTTCATATTCCCTCTAGAATTGGATTTTTATATGTATGGGGTAAAATAGTCATCATAGCAGTTCTAATGCATTTTAACATTTAGATTTGCTTTTGGTCTGGGCATAATTGTCTGTGTGTGTGTGTGTGTGTGTGTGTGTTTGTGTTTAATACTAGTAACTTAAAAAGTCATGGCCCATATAATAACCTCACCATCTTTTCTGTAAGCTACACCCCCATTGCTAATCAGCAGGTGAAGCGTCGGTACCGGCGACAACGGAAAAGCACTGGTTGCATCAGAGAGTGTGTGGACAAGTCAGCGGTACCACACACTCATAATGGCTCGTCTTCAGAAGACGAACAGTTCCACAGGGCAGCTCGATCCTGGAGCCGTGAGAAAGCCCGGCGCAAACGACCTCCTCGCGTGCCCACATGTTCACGAGAGAATAAGACCCAGAAGCAGGACCTCAAAAGCTCTCCAAGGACATCCTTAAAGATGGAGGAACTAGACAGCAAGTCAGCCAATGATGCCAGAGAGGGTGGAAAGGGTAGCGAGGAGGACAGCCCCATCACGAAGATGTATGAGGAGCAAGGATTAGGAGACTCAGATATGGCTGTCCCAACAGCTCATAAGTACACAGAGGAGTCCAATCAGAATGGGATCCTACAGGAAGTGTGCGATGATGACGAACCAGAAGTGTGCAGGTGGGGGAAAGAAAAAATATTCAAAGAGTACATAAGGAAAGATAATTTGTTAAGGGTTTGTGTGTGTGTGTGTGTGTGTGTGTGTGTGTGTGTGTGTGTGTGTGTGTGTGTGTGTGTGTGTGTAGGATCTGCCACAGTGAAGGTGATGAGGAGTGTCCTCTCATTACGCCTTGTAGGTGCACAGGCAGTTTACGCTTTGTGCACCACGCCTGTCTGCGTCAGTGGATCAAGAGCTCAAACACACGCTGCTGTGAACTGTGTCAATACAACTTTATCATGGAGACGCACCTCAAACCCTTGCGCAAGGTTTCGTTCGCATGTACACACCACCACTCTCTTTCTCACGCAAATATACATATATCACTAATACATCACTGAAATATGCCTCAAAGTCCTGTACATCTCTAATCTCTGGAAGACATGCATACATACAAGTGCATTATGGAAATCTGTATTATCCTCATAAATTCCTGTCTCATAGTGTTGAATTCTTAATTCTGATTGGTCAGAAAATGTTAAACGTTTTCTATAAAAACAGCTACGGCAGTTATTAAGACAAATCACAGGTTTTATCAGACATACCAATGTGCTTCTGTGTTATGTTATTGTTTCTATAGTAACAACTTTCATTTGTTTGGTGGTGTGACATAAATCTGTTGATAACCTGTTGATCGGGTGAAGATTGCAGTCAGGACATAAAAACATGTTAAAAAAATCAATCCATGAGTGGTTCATTTGGACCCTCACATTCTGTTTAAACAAAAAAAAACAATTAAAGTAATTCTCTCCCTCTCTCTCTCACTCCCTCGTTCAGTGGGAGAACTTGCAGATGTCTCCAAGTGAGCGCAGGAGGATCTTCTGCTCTGTGATCTTTCACCTGGTGGCTGTGGCATGCATCGCCTGGTCCCTCTACATCTTGGTCCTCATGAACAACACAGCTGACAACACAGGATTCCAGAAGAGCAAAGAGCACGACGGTCCAATCCCTTTCTTTCTCTTTCTTTTGTTCTTTTCCTCACTCATACACACTCACTATTTATACCACAGCATATATTTTCTTTAATAGCAGCCATTTCAGTGGTGTTCGTTTTTAATTTTGGTTTGTTTTAATACACTCTCTCTCTCTCTCTCTCTCTCTCTATATATATATATACACTTTTACTTTTGTGAGATACTGTATATATTAAGGCTGCAGCTAACGATTATTACATTGATTATTTGTGTAATCGGATAAGAAGTACTTTTTCTTTATTAATACTAAATTCTCCCTTTCTAGAGCAATACTAAATATACAAGAGATACTATATATATATATATATATATATATATATATATATATATATATATATATAGTGTATCTTAGCATGTTTAGTATAACTAATATGTATATTAGTTTCTATAGCAAACACTTACATGCATGATGCTTTATATAATTTAAGGCAAAGAATAAAAATATTTTATATACAATATCCTCCAGTAGTATTTGCAGCCTTCAAACCTGAACATATCCTTTATTGTTGTGTCTTAGATTTAAATGCAAAAAATACATTATTATGTGCATTTTTCTCAAGGTATTATTTCAACACAAAAAAACATCATTGATAAAGCTTTCTGTAAGATGTTTAACACATATTGAAGAAGTCACCAGTGTAAGAGTTTAGTTTAACAGTAAATTTAGGCATCCATGCATTTTTTTCTTTTCTGTTAAGAGCATCGCCCGTGCTATTATTGATGTTTATTAGGCACATTTATCATGATGCTTCTCTTGATGTTGCAGGATTGCTGGAGTGGCTGTTCTGGACCAAGCTAGGTATTGTGGCCCTCAGCGTGGTGTCAGGCCTCATCTTCATGTACATCCAGTGCAAAGTTTACCTAAGCCTGTGGAGGCGCCTAAAGGCTTTTAACTGTGTCATATTTGTGCACAACTGTCCAGACTCGGTGTGCAACAGAGCGGAAAAAGCTCCTCCCTCTCACGCTGTTCCCACCTACCAGATCCAAACAAACGTTCCCTGTTCTGAAGCAGCAGGAGGAAGTGCAGAGGAGGCACCTGTTTGATTCTCTGTTCAGAAGGTGGTTCATTCATTGTGTGTGATATTTTAGGAAAATAAATTAATCTTGCAACAGACAATCTGAAATCAACCGAGACTTTAACATTTCAAAAAATGTTAGGATTTGAAAGACATCAAAAGCTTTTTACACACAAGGAAAATGTATGGGGTAGAACTAGGAGCCACAAAGTATTTATATTATATTAATGTATTAATATTACAGTATTAAGTACAACTTTAAGGTACTGAACATTATTATAGGAAAAGCTACTGGCTGGTGCTTCATGAACATGGAAGTTATAGAAAAGATTTTCTTAACCACAATTAAAATTTTGAATAAATAAATAAATTTTTAATACATTTTGTCCTAATTATACTTAATATTTTGGGTTAATCAAATTAACCATGTTGAATGTGTGTATAATATATATATATAAATATATAATACACACATTTTTACCTAGCAGTGCTTTTAGCCTTGCAAATAAGCTCTGTCCAGACTTTGATTTTCTGAAACGGAAGACGATTTTATCTCATTTTGGCAATGTGACTTGAATTGATGAATCTTGAATGTCACTAATAAAGGGGAGTGAAAGGCAGCAGTTCTCTGAAACAGGTCAAAGGTGAATCTCGTGAACCTTCAATTGGTGACAGACAGAGCAAAACACAGAATTACAATTTCTGAAAATGGATAAACAGCCAAGAAATGAACGAACATTAGAACAGTAAAGTAAAAGTTTAAATCCTGTCTGGTCTCTTGCAATCAATATAAATCAAATAAGCAATCAAATAAATACATTTGTGCTGCTGAAATTCATAGATGCCAAGCAGAAGAAAATAAACTTTTAATCATTGTAATCCAAACCGATGTTTATATAAAGAAATACTGAAACTGTGCACGGTCTAACAAGACTAAATATTTTGACGATCTTGTTTGTGAACAATGACAAAAAGACTTGTCATTCTAATGGTAAAGAGATGTTGATTGACAAATACTTTCAAGAGATGAACCAAGGATTTTTAGAAAAGTACAGGCTGATTTGCAAATATAAAGGATGAGTCGAGAAATTCTCAGCATATTGTGAGCAGACAAGCTAAAATACCTATATTGATCATTTCAAGTCCACAAGCCTTTTTCCATTTGGTGTAAGTTTCACCCAGGGGCCGAACATTAGCATGGAATAAACAGAGACTCAGTCCTTAAATCAAACTCAAACCCAAGTTTGGAAGTCGTGAATAGATCAGTATAATAATAAATCAGACTGTAGTGATTAAAATAAGGTTTTTTCTTTACTTAAAAACAGCATTGTCACAGAATCCCAACCATAAATATAGCAAATTCTGACCAAAAAATGTACTTCTCTCTCACACACACAGATGCTATAGTCATTCACACTGAACAAATCAATCACACTTTCATGATTCATCTTCTGAAAGCTCTTCCCCCGAATCCGCAGATACCTCGTCCTCTTCATCTTCCTCATGATCCTCTTCTTCAGCGTGTGTCCCTTCCCCTGAGCTTTGTTTGTTCTCCAGGCCTTTTGCTGAAACCTTGCGCATCTTGATGTTGGGCAGTTTCTTCAGGTCGCCGTTCCATTCTCTGTTAAATACACAGCCGAATTTGTTGTCACTACTGTCAGGCTCTCGGTTACTTACACACAGCGATGCTGTGCTTTATGCAAGCTGAATTGTTATTTTAAAAACCAGAGAATTTAATCAGATATTTTTAAGCAACAGGTTGTACAGAGGGGATCAAATAATTATTTCCCCCAGCTGATTTAGTGAGAAGCCCAGGATTGTTGCTGGTTGGTAGGGGATCAAATACCTTTTTCATACGATCTAATAGAAATTAATTTATATACAATATAAAAAAAATCTTCTGTATTTTTTTTTTTTTATATTCTGTCTCTCTGCTAAAATAAACCCACCATAAAAATTCTAGACTGTTCATTTCTTTGAAAGTGGGTAAATTTACAAAATCAGCAGGGGATCAAATAATGATTTCCCCCACTGTAAACAGCTGATCGGCTCATACTTTTTTCCTCTTTATAAATTTGAACACTATGACCAAGCCTGGTAAAATAATGACAAAACTCTTAATCCTTTCAATTTTCAATCGTGAAATTTGCATATGGATAATAGACCCATGACATGTGATCTTCTGTTAAAACAAAAATCTTAGTTTGTTTATAATTCTGCACCTCACACATTCAGGTTACTGGATTAAGTGGTCTCACCTAAAAGTCTTCAAATGTTTGCTGTTCATTATATCTGGGATTTCTGTGTAAAAGAAGAAGGAAGCAGTGCATTAATATACAGATCTTTTGGACTTTGGATAATAAAAGTGAAAGGTTACGTACCAAAGCCGTTCCCCTCATACTGGGCTCGCTCTCTTTCCATTGTCTGCTTTATGACTGTCTCTCTGGAAAAGTGCAGTCGACCCTGACGCCCTTTAATGCTGTTGGCCAGCTCGATTTGTTCTATCTCGCTGTCAAATCGATGCAGATATCTGATGAAGAGTTACACACACCAGTTTCAGGTGATGCACAGATTCTACATGAAAACCATCAAGATTGTGTGATTTTCATTCTGTCTGCAAGTGAAATCTAATAGTTTAAATGACACATTGTTTACATTTGGTGCTTTGAGTATGGAGAAGATTAGAAGAGGATGGTCAAACTAGTTTGATGCTCACAGTAAGTCTATAGTAACCACTTTTTACAAGCAGAAAAGCATCTCAAAGTGCATCGAGGCAAGTAGAAGAAAATATCAGGTTTAGATCCTGAATCTGAATCTACATTGGACAGTTCAGGTAATGACTGGAAGATGATGTGTATGTACAGATGTTTCTAAGAAAGTATGAGTGTATGTAAAACTGAATTTTCTTTCCTCCTCCTAATTTATTAGCTCTGATTGAACAGAATTTTTTTTATGAATCAGGTCTACAAGTGAAGTCGGGAAAGAGATTTGTTCTAAAGCATGACATTTCAAACAGATCTGTTCAAAGCTTTTACCTCTCAATGATTTCACAAGCATCTTGTTTGGAATATTCAGACTTTTCCGAGTCCAGTTCACTCTGGAACCACAAAAGTTTATCTCCTGTGGATAGCACAGGACAGGTAAAATGTTTGATGAGCATATTACATTTTTACACACATAAAAAAATCAATAAAACTAAACAGCTGGAAACAAAACAGCTGTTTACATGTAAAGGTGACACCATCGTTAGTGGAATACATTATAAAATGCAAACACTTACTGATTAAATTTAAACGCTGGGCCTTTTCCCCTTTGTGTCTGGAAAAAAAAAGTTAATTTATGCTAGTGAGCTTGTTTGATGTTGTACATACCTCACATCATGCACATTTATTTTACAATAATCTTACATACATATTGCAACAATTCTAAATGTTTTTCATTAGAAATCATTATATACATAAACACCTACTTGCTTAAACACTTTGGCACCGCCCAGCAACTTTAAATTTATTTGTTGTACATATATTTACATATTCATCTGCACTTGTTAATTTGCACAAAGCTGCTATTTGCACTTCTGGTAGATGTCAATATGCATTTTGTTTCTGTGCACCTGTATTATGCAATGGCGAAGTTTTATCTATCTTATCGACATTCAAATGTAATAGCAGTTTATTCAGGTGAAATTAAGAGCTGGGTGATGTGTGGATGCAATCAGAAAGTCAAAGAGGGGGCAAATAGTATTTGTAACAAGTCAATTTCCCTTATGACTTATTGACTTTCAGTACCATGATTTTGACTGCATCCAGATTTTGCTCATATAGTTCATCACGTACACCCTTTAATTGCCTGTGTGTGTGTGTGTGTGTCTCTCTCTCTCTCTCTCTCTCTCACACACACACACACACACTTTGGATATGCAATGCACTGATCATACACAACTGCGTACTTTTCTTTCCTGTCCTGTCTAAGAGCTGCTCTGGCCAGACATGCCGCTTTCCTGCTATAAGGATGGATCACTTTCTTCTCCACGGCGCTTTTCGCTTTCGATGCTTTCGGCTGTAGAAAAACAAAAAACAAAAAAACAAGGGAATATAATTGATGACCACCGACACACTCTCGCAAAAGTATTTTATTCTACACCGATATAATTTTCATGTAAACACACTCGCCATTTTCTGCTGTTATGCAGTTAACTCCTTCCACGTGTGTTGTTTTAGGGGAGAATTAACTCGGGGAGCACATACCGGTCCGTCCTTTTAATTGGTCCGAAATTTCACGGACGCACTCAACAAGATTCCGCTTTTTGAACGTAGAAATTTTGTATCCTTACTGTTGGGTTTCAGCAGTGATGGACGCAGTACACAAAGATTCACTCTGTAAAATATTACTCCAGTAATATTTCTTACTTTAAACTTTCACTTGAATAAAAATACAACATATTTGCCTTCAAATGTATCCAAAGTACTATGATTTATTATAGATATAATAATCCTATTATCATTTTTTTTAAAGATTATCATGTTACTAATGTTTCCTCCATCATTTATTCCTCTTTAAATGTTCTGCTTGATGTTGAACTGATGCTGAAATGAATGTTGGTGATGAGTAGATACACCAAGCACGAATCAAAACAAGTTCACAACAGAGCGTGCGCTCGACCCTGATTGGTGGATTACTGTGTGATTGATCAGTTAAATTTTAATTCACTTATAATTAAAAAGAAACCAGATTTTGGAATATGCATTTGAGTAACAAGTGAGATATTTGACTTTAAAATGTAGTGAAGTTAAAGTAAAATTCTCCCCAAATGGAAATACTTAAGTAGTGTACAGATACACGAAAAAAAACAAAAAACAAAACAAAACAAAAGCAACACCACTACAGGGTTTCAGAAATTAAAATCCAGAGCTTCAGCCACAATAGACACTAAGGTGGACAAGTCCAACACATATGTGTATGCGTGTATGTGATGCTACTACGATTTTCCCCTCAGCTACTGTTAGAAATTTAGGTATTATACTCGACCCCTCACTATCCTTTGATGCCCATATTCGCAGCCTCTCTAAAACGTCTTTCTTTCACCTGCAACGCATTGTCAAACTTCGACCTTTTATCTGCAGAAATGATGCAGAAATATTAGTGCATGCTCTGATTACGTCCCGTCTCGACTACTGCAATTCACTCTTCTCTGGTTTATCAGCTCACTCAATCTCACGTTTACAGTACATACAAAACTCGGCTGCCAGAATGTTAACCTCCAATAAAAAATCTGCCCACATTACCCCTATATTATTTGATCTTCACTGGCTTCCAGTCTCATCTCGCATAAAATATAAAATCATACTGCTCACTTATAAGGCACTAAATGCTCTTTCTCCCCCCTATCTTTCTGATCTTCTCTCATCCTATGTTCCTTCACGATCACTCCGGTCTTCAAATTCTGAACTTCTATGGGTTCCTAGATACCGTCTATCCTCTGCGGGTGGCAGATCCTTTTCTGTCATTGCTCCAATACTATGGAACTCCCTACCAATTGCACTCAGAACCATCACCACTTTGACTGAATTTAAATCAAGGCTTAAGACCCACCTTTTCAACCTCCACTATCAGTCAATGCATATGTGTTAGGAGTCCTTCATTTTCCTGAAATGTGGTGTATGTTTCATGTATTATGTAGTGTTCTTTCTCTTGTTCTGTATGTTTTTGTGTCTGTGTTGTCTCTGTTATTAACTCATGCAGCTGCATGTGATCCTTCGTCCTGGGCAAATGTCCGACGAATATGTTTATGTTCATGTATGTTCATTATATTTCATCTGCCTTGAAATATTGTACTCTGTAAAGCGTCCTTGAGCTTGGGAAAGGCGCTATATAAATTAAACTTATTATTATTATTATTATTATTATGTGAACACAATCAGAACAGAGAAAGTTGGATTTACAATTCAAAGAGAAGACAGAGGCCATGTAGGAAGATTGAATCCAAGATATGTGTTCACATAAGCCACAGGCTGGCATATAAACAACCTGAGTGATGAGCTGGAGGGGGTAAAAACCTTCTCATAGCTTGGCATGAGATATAGATGAAGACAATCAGACAAGGATAGGGAAAGAAATGACGGCTTGACTCCTAGACAGTGGGAAAACCAAGAACACTGATAGATGAAGATTTAACCCATGTGTTAAGCCATGCAGGGATCACATTGTGTATTTCTGACCCTTCAGCCCAATCGCCTGGAGCTACAACACAAAACCGACTTGTTTTGTGTAGCCAGAAATATTTGGATGAGATTTCTCTACTTTTAATCAGGCAAGATACTCTGATATAGCAAACTGTATAATTTTTGGACACGTGATTGTCATATACGTACATGCTTGTTGACCGCCCCATTCAAGAATTACTTCTCTGTTATTGTTAACAGTCTCCACTGTTCTGGAAAGGCTTCCTTTAGATTTTAGAGATAAGTGAGGTCAGGCACACATGTGGGTTCAGTGGTGCAGCCATTGTTCCAGTGCATCCCAAAGGTTTTTAGCCATGTAGAGATCAGGGCTCTGTGTAGGACACTTGAGTTCTACCACTCTAACTGTGCTACAACTGGTTTGGGCCTCTTCATTTTAGTAAATTATCTTAATCTACAAAGACATTCTGTCCAGTTGTGTGCTTCCAAGTTTGTGGCAACAGTTTGGGAAAGAATCATCTGCAAAACTGATGACCTGAGTACCAACTTGCTTCACTTGTTTAAATGTAGATATTAATTGCAATAAAGGAGGACATTCTAGAAAGGAGAAGTGTAATTGTTGGTACACGGCTGTAGTTCAGGAGGGAAAAACTTCAGGACACTTTTGTTTTGCAGCAGCTAGTCACTGATTATTTTCCTAGAACAGCTTGACCTGTTGTGATTTCTTCCCAATGTAAAACTGATTTTGCCCCCTTTTAATTAAAACCTCATTTAAAACAATTTCTAATAAAAAACATTTCCAGAATAAACACAACACACAAACTACAAAATATAATGTTTATTCTAATAATTACCAAAAAGATCCAACTTCCACACACTTGACTACACAGATGCTTGATGTTTATTGTATAAGTATTATCAGTATCTTGATTTTACTGCTCTGAACCGAACTTTGCGAGCAAAAAACCCAAAAGCCATCTGAGTTGAGAAATTTCCATCTCAGTTACAGGCTTTAATGACAATCCAGACTGTGAGTGTCTCGACAAAGCACTGGATTGATTCAGGCAAATGTTGCATCACAACATTAAAATACTTGACTGACACCACACACACACTATCAGAGGCACTGCTCAGTTGGGTTTCATGGGAGCAGGCAGGTTGGCTGAGGCTTGTTCTAAAAAGGCCAGCGGCCCCTGTGGTAGCTCCGTAGGCTTTTTGTGCTGGACGTTTATATCTTCCAGCACCTGCTGCCAGTGATGAATCTTGGTGAGGTGCTTCTGTATCAGCATTTCCTTTCTCTGGAGCTCGTTCCTCAACTCCGATATATCCTGCATCACATTGAACATACATACATGTAGTATTTGTTATGGCTATTTTCCCATTGATTTTCTATTTAGTTTAAACAATTGTTCATTATTTTAGAATATAAAGAAACTGTAATTGGTATTTTTACTAAACACAACCCCAAAACAGACCCTGAGCAGGAACTGTATATATGTCTCTAGGATTTCCAGTTTGCGGTTCTGAATGTAACCATCAGAAGGAAATCTATATACAGGCATTGTTGTCCACTTCTGAAATGTTGGATGGATAGCTCTGTAAAATTACTGGACAATTTTTTTTTTCTTTAAAATTAGACAGTAACAGTAACCAATGAGACAAGGTTTAGGACAATACAGAATAAAACCCACCTCTTTCTCTACTTGTTCTGGTTTCTGTACGGACAGCTGTAGCCTTTTTTGAAGAAAAAAGCATTCGGTCTGTCTGGCTACATCGAGAAATCTCTGGATGCACTGGTCAACCCCTTAATAAAACACAGAACACAAAACCAATGGAGTTTTTCAGTGAGACTCAGGTCAACAATAACATCTGACTTGTGCAGCTCCCCAACAGCACACTGATATAAAAAAGTGACATTTGATCCTTTCATATATTACACTGCTTACCATAGTGCACTTTGTAAATCAATCTGGTAAAGCAAAAGTCCAGGCTCCAAACCGTCCCAGACCTTCAAACCTGTCTGTCTTAATGTGCTTTGACTTTTCTTACTGATCGAAACTCAGGTTTTCCAAAAAAGAATTGGGCCACTTTACCTATAACCTGTTTAGAAGTAGATATCTGTAAGAGCAACTTTTATCTGTTTATCTTTTATCTCACTCGATCCTGAGAGCACGAGCATCAGGTTGCGCAGTCAGCTCTCGTGGGACACAGTGATGAATTCAATTAAAACGGTGCGAACAAACACTAAATCAAAAAGCAGAAAATAACAGCAGCAGTAAACGAGTATTTTAAAAATATTTCTATGTTTTTAAAATAATTTTATAATTTTTATGATTTTTTTTTTTTAAACAAAAATTGGCAGAACAATTTTGTATTATATTTTATATTGATTATTAAAATCATAAAATGATTAGCATTAAAATCAATACAAATGTTGATTTACACAAATTGAAACAGAAACCACCCAGCATGAGTGAATTTGTTGAAAGAGAATCCCCCATGCCCTCCAACAAGCAGCTACTATAAACTTTATAAAATGTCTAAATTTAAAACAGTTAAACTCAACATGTGCATTTTTATTTTTTAAGTACACTTTTATACATAAATACCCTGAATTACAGTTTTATTATTTTAAACCCGATTTAATACAAAGGGGAAAAATAAATAAATAAATAAAGTAATCGTCCAATTAATCAATTATCAAAATACTCGTTAGATGCAGCCCTAACAGATACAAAAACTTTACAGTCTGAAAGAACTAAATCAGATCCATCCATATATATATATTTTTTTACAGATTTGGATCCTGAGTCTAAAATGAAATATGGTCAGTACTGAACGAGGTTCTCCAACCCTCACTACCAAAAACATCTCAGCACTCGAGCGATGATGACTTCTGTAATGGAATGAAGCGCGGTGAGGGCTGTTCTCTCGCTCTGGTTCCTGTGTGAGCTCCTCTGGGAGAAATGCCCATTAGGGGAATTCCACCCTTCATGACTTTATGAAGGACCATATTCGAAAAAACTTTTATATATTATATACTTTTACGTATAAAAGCCTGTAAGGAGTGTATTTGGCACGGAAACACTGCCATGCATCCAAATCGTTTAGTTATGCTTATGATAAGAATTCAAATATTTAACATTGTCAATAAATCAGAATGCATGAAGTACCATACATATACATATACACATATACACACACACACACACACACACACACACACACACACACACACACGAGATTAGAGATTAGGAGATTAGGAGATTACCATGAGACTTGGATTAAATGCATTCACCTGTTCTGATTTCCTCTTGGTCTGTACCGTTCACATAGTCTTGGCTGACTAAAGATGCGAAACATGCCTGTAGGAGAAAAGACACAAAATTTATTTACAGTAAAAACGTCACTTGTTCATATAGACGTCAATCCCAAATGACCCAATTAGACAGGGACGATTGAGACATTTGGGTTGCGGCCTTTACCCAATAAAACATGCCGGAAAATAAAACTTCAGGATCTCAGTATTACTCAAACACACATTATTAGTATTACTACTGTTGATGAGTTTGCTTTAGTCTTGCAAAAAAGCTAACGGGCTCAAGCCTGTCCCTGTTAGCTACATGCTAACTCACTACATCACTAGACTTTACAAAAAGCAGTCTTACTTCGAATGAAGCCTCCAGATCATCGACTAAAGTGTTGCACAAAGCTCTGTTTCCCGGAGCTCCGGGACCGGGAGGAGGCGGGTGAGTGCCTGAAGGCGGTGGCGGTGGCGCCTGCTGCTGCTGCTGCTGTCCTGTAAACATTCCACCCATGGAAGACGCCATCTTGGATGTTTGTTTGTTTGTTGGTCAGCGGATTGACGATTCTTTCCGCGTTTAATGCCACCTAGCGGAGATTTAGTGTACAGCCCTCTAATGCACGTACTACAACTGCCACCTGGCGGAGATTTAGGTTACAGTCCAATAACGCATATTGTGTACTGTACTGCCACCTAGCGAAGATTTTGTGTACAGCCCTATAACGCAGATATTGTACTGCCCCCATAACTCACGACTGTGTAGCAATGCACAGTTTGAATCACATCGACAAGTTTCCTGATGACACGACCGTGGTGGGCCTAATCAGCAAGAACGACGAGTCAGCATACAGAGAGGAGGTGCAACAGTTAACAGCCTGGTGTGGAGCAAACAACCTGTCTATCGATTATCGATGGATCCTTAGTGGAGATCATCAAGAGCACCAAATTCCTTGGTGTTCATCTGGCGGACAACCTCACCTGATCACTCAACACCAGCTCATTCACCAAGAAAGCCCTGCAGCGTCTCTACTTCCTGAGAAGGCTGAGGAAAGCTCATCTCCCTCCACCCCATCCTGACCATGTTCTACAGAGGGACCATTGAGAGCATCCTGAGCAGCTGCATCACTGCCTGGTTTGGGAACTGCACCGTCTCGGATCGCAAGACCTTACAGAGGATCGTGAGGACAGCTGAGAAGATCATCAGAGTCTCTTTTTCCTCTCTATCACAGACATTTACACCACACGCTGCATCCGCAAAGCCAACAGCATAGTCGACGACCCCACACACCCGTCACACACACTCTTCACACTCCTGCCATCAGGAAAGCAGTTCCAAAGCATTCGGGCCGTCACATCCAGACTGTGCAACATTTTTTCCCCCCAAGCCATCAGAGTCCTCAACACACACAGAACTGAAATAGAACTGAAATACTAGAACACACACACACACACACACACACACACACACACACACACACACACATACTCAACTGTGTGTTACCGAACTGTACAACCTGAACTTACCACACACTCATTACTCATTTCATTCCAATCCACCATCATTTATTTATTATTATTTATACTTGACCGCATTGAACTGTTTACCTGCTGTTTTTTGCACCTCTTGACTGCTGCTACTGCTGTTTTTTTGCACTGCATTGTGTATGTTTATTTACTCCCAGTTATAGTTTTTACAGTTCTCTTCACAAAGGACTGTATAATCGAAGTATACAGTAGGTTTACTGGTCGGCGCTATCTTGGGTTATGTGTCTTGTCTTGTGTTGTCTGTCTGCACTGTCTGTCTGTACTGTTTTTCGTCTGCACTGTTTGCACTAGGTTGCACTTGATGCACTTTACGTAGCTTTGTGTTATGTTGTTTAGTGTAGCACCAGGGTTCTGGAGAAACGTTGTCTCGTTTTTACTGTGTAATGTGTACCACTGTGTATAGTAGAAATGACAATAAAAGCCACTTGACTTTACTTGACTTAGCTTGACTTGAAGTGAGACCTACCTGTGCTAACCTCACTTTCGACTTTGGTAATTTCCCCTTGTCCACAAACTGAAGGAGAGGGTTTCTAAGCACAGAACCCGACCCATTCACCCCAAGATATTGACGCTGTTAGAAAGCACCTTAAAGTACTACTGGCAGTTGGTGTCATCTGCGAGTCTAAATCTCCCTTTGCTTTACCCATAGTTTTGGTCTGTAAGAAGGATAGTACAGTGTGACTGTGACTATGACATTGACTTCTGAAAGCTCAACTCCCAGACGATTAAGGATGCATATGCCTTGCCAAACATAGACGAGGTCTTTTCCACATTAACTGGCTCGAAGTGGTTCTCTGTGCTTGATTTGAAATCTGGCTTTTACCAAACTGAGATGGAGGAAGATGATAAGTCTAAAACAGCTTGTGTTTGCCCACTCGGATTCTGGCAATTCAACAGAATGCTGCAGGGGATTACTAATGCGCTGAGTATGTTTCAAAGATTAATGGAACGGTGCATGGGAGACTTAAACAGGAAACAGGTGCTGGTCTTCATTGATGATCATAGTTTTTTCCAAGACTCTAGATCAACATAAATTGAGACTGCAGCAAGTTCTCCATCTACTTGAGTATGGGCTAAAACTGTTGCCCAAAAAATGTCGGTTCTTCCAAACGTCAGTGAGATACCCGGGCCATATAGTCTTCCAAGACAGGGTTGAGACAGATTTGGCAAAGGTTGAGGCCTTGAAGACTTGGCTGAGGCCTGCAAATTTACAGGAGTTAAGGTCTTTTTTAGGTTTTGCCGGGTAATAACGGAGGTTTAACCTGTTAGCCTTCGCCATAGCTTTTGAGACTTACAGCTGAAAATGTCCTACCTAACTTAAAATGTTAACAGTTCTTGATAAAAGTGGACAACATACATAATTTAAATATCTTTAATATGAAGACACCATTATTTAAAGTTGATATTGTTCAAAAAAGATAAGTTATAGATGATGAAGTACCTTGAATGAATGTATATTCTTTATATATAAATACATGAAATCAGTCCTGGAGCAATCCAGAAAAATACGAGGTAAAAGCTACATGTCTCATGAGTTTATATTTTAAATTGAATTAAGATATCATGAACAATGATATTTTTACAAACATTTATCTGATACTATGTCTGGATCGCGAATCCCCGCACCACCCAGCCTGAATTTTGGGACTCACAGCTGAAATGCCCTACCTTCATTTAAATGTCAACAGTTCCTGAGATAAATGTGCTACATACACAATGTAGATACCTTTGGAAAGAAGAAATTGAGCTTTACTGTCCATTATACAAAGTTGATATTGTTCAAAAAGATAATAAGTTATAGATAATGAGGTTCCTTGAATATACATTTCCTGCATTGAACAATTTATTATTTGGTATATAAATACATGAATTCAAATTCCTGTAGTTTTGAAAAGATAAGGTTCCACTGAACAACAATACCGTAGAGCACTTTTGGTAAAAAATAAATATGGCTTATAGAGTGTTAAAAAACAAATGAGACTAACCACTAAAAACAGGCAAAGACAGGTAGAATCTTATCGGTGATACAATTGAACTCTGCAGGTGTTTGTGGTGACGTTTTGCTATGCACCACCTATTATTTCCAGTCTTTTATTTTCAGCCAGTAGCAGTGTGTAAACAACATGTTCCCCATGTGGGAGAGTTCTTGCTTGAAGATTGCATGGAGCACGGATGAGAAAAATATTCTTGTGGTGATCTGCATGTGGATGGAAAATCTGAGCCTATTTTACATCTGTGAGGGGTTTGTAAGACAATACAAGCACATTATTACTGCATGATACAGTTTTATCAAATAAACATATAATGTCATTAGTGTGATCTGAGCACCTTTCATTTTTATTATGTAAATTATTTTACACAACACACCTTTAACATGTACAGAAATGATCATATTGTAGGCTGTATTCATTATGCAGAAATAAAACATGCAGCTTTGTTTTATTATTTATTTATTTTATATGCATAAAGAACCCTTCAGCATCAGGTCGAGTTCCCTTTGTTATTACCATTCATGTTCCAAGAATCCTGCCCTCCAAGCAGAAGAGCTCTAATCAGAGACACAACAATCCCATTTTAGGAAATAAAGCCATGAACATCTCTGCCCTCGTTTTCACCAAGACAAACCCGAGAGCAAAGAGAATTGGATCAAACACGTCACCACCCACGACAGCTAAAAGACCTCGATGCTGCTTCAGCTGATCCTTTAAACACAGCACACACACCACACAATCCCTCATCTCCAGTGCATTAGAAACATAATGCAATGGTCCCGATGTTCTTAATCTGAACAGTAGATATGATTGTAATTGTTAGTATTACCATTAGTATTATAACATCTGTATTCTGTACAAGTCTTGGTTTTCTGGTAGGGGGCAAGAAGGAAACTTGCAAAGCTTCTTACAATTTAAGGAAAGAGAAAGAAAGACAGACAGGGAGAGAAAGAGAGAGAGAGAGCAAAAGTCAAAGAAAAATGAAATATCTGGTAACAAATCACTTTTTCTCAAGCAGTGGATGACTCAAAATATTATTGTTTCTGATCTGTTCAATGCTCAAGGTGACCTTAAATTTTCTGGTTTTATGTCTTCGAAATGAGCCACAGTTTCGATGAGAGATTTTAATAAGGTGATCAAAAGTATCCCTGTTGGCATAAAAAATCTTATTAAAGCGCAAAGTAAGTAGCCAGATAAATAATCATTTTCCTACACTTGCAATCAATGGTGTTAAAATATCAGAAATATAGTATTTAATAACTTCATTAGAAAAATACTTTTTCAACTCCAAGGACCCTCCCTAAAGCACAATATAAATGGAGTATCTGTTACCCAAATGTTGATCAAAATATTTTGAGCACCTTCCTCACAAACTCTTTATTTAAAATAAAATTAAAACAATCTATTTTAAAATTGGTCACAGATATTACCCCTGTAACCTTCTCTTAAACAGATTCTATCAGAGTCTATTCTACATTTGTTTTGCCACTGTCCATTCAAGTCTTTTTGCTCAGAACCTACGGTTTCTATTCTTTTGTTGTAAAAAAAGTTGTACAATTTACTTAAGCTATTATTTTTCTTTTAGATTTGCACTCTAAGGTTGCTAATTTTCTATTATACTGTTTTGTTCTTCTGTCTCCTGGGTAAATTTCATATTCACAAAGCCAGAGCTATTCATTGTAAACCCAACTTCAGATTATTTTGTTCCAATATTATGTGCCTCTTTATCTCCTTTAAATACATGTCAGAACCTTAAAACTCAAAGACTTTCAAAACTTATACTATTCTTGAACCCATTATTTTAATCATTTTATGTTTTATGGTGCTTTTGTAAAGTATGCCCTCTTTTTCATCCTTTTTTAAATTGATTTATTTTTTTATCTGTTTTGTGATTGTTTACTGTTAATTTCTTGTTTGCGAAAAAAAACAAATTTTTAATTAGGAGAAAGAGGTCGGAGAAACAGAATTGGGATCGACAGAGTGATGAGAAAAGTAGGCAGGAGTACAAGGAGATACGGCAGCAGGTAAAGACGGTGTGGCGAAAGCCATGGAAAAGTCATACGAGGAGCTGTATGAGAAGTTGGACACCAAGGAAGGAGAAAAGGATTTGTAGCGATTGGCCAGACAGAGGGACCGAGCTGGGAAGGATGTGCTGCAAGTTAGAGCAATAAAGAATGGAGATGGAAATGTATTGACTAGTGAGGAGAATGTGTTGAGAAGATGAAGGGAGTATTTTGAGCAGCTGATGAACGAGGAAAATAAGAGAAAGAAGGTTGGATAGTGTGGAGATGGTGAAGCAAAGAAGTGGATAGGTTTAGTAAGGAGGAAGTGAGAGCAGCTATTAATAGGATGAAGAGAGGAAAGACAGGAGTCTCCATGGACTATGATGTTTGCGGATGATATTGTGATTTGTGGTGAGAGTAGGGAGCAGGTTGAGAAGATCCTGGAGAGGTGGAGGTACGTGCTGGAGAGAAGGGGAATGAAAGTCAGTAGGAGTAAGACAGAGTACATGTGTGTGAATGAGAGGGAGGGCAGTGGAGTGGAGTGGTTGCAGGGAGAAAAGGTGGAGAAGGTGGAGGAGTTCAGGTACCTGGGGTCAACAGTGCAAAGTAATGGAGATTGTGTTAGAGAAGTAAAGAAAAGAGTGCAGGCAGGGTGGAGTGGGTGGAGAAGAGTGATAGCAGGAGTGATTTGTGATAGAAGAGTATCTGTAAAAGTGAAAGGGAAAGTTTATAGGACTGTGGTGAGACCTGAGATGTTGTATGGTTTAGAGACAGTGGCATTGAGTAAAAGACAGGAGGTGGAGCTGGAGGTAGCAGAGCTGAAGATGTTGAGATGTTCATTGGGAGTGACGACGATGGACAGGATTAGAAATGAGTTTATTAGAGGGACAACGCATGTATTACGTTTTGGAGACAAGGTGAGGGAGGCGAGATGGTTTGGACATGTGCAGAGAAGGGACAAGGGGTATATAGAGCTCCTCTCTGCTTCAGCTATTGTCACTGAATGAGTGAGACATATTCTCAGAGCAGTCCACAAATTTGGATACATTTCTGAGAGCTTAGTTTCATATATAAATATCACCCTAAATGCATTTATTGCACAATTATATACATGCCATTGTGCACAATTTATCAAACTCTCAGAACCAAGAGCCATAACACTCCTTGGCTATTTGTAGCCATAAGATACATACAACGTCTAGATCCTTAGAATATGTTATTTAAGCTGCACTGGAGATTCCCCTTACTGAACTCAGTTCAGGACCTTTTTTAATCACAGAAAACCCTTATGGCATCACCTTTCATATCAATAAGTGCTGTTTAACTACAATCTAACTAGACTAGTTAGGCTGAAATGTTTTTATTGCTTCACACATTAGGATAAACTACATACTAAAAATTATAATGTTATGCAAAATAAATATTGTTGCTATATGCACAAAAGCACAGCAGGCAAAACAGCCTAACCTAAGTGTATAGGATATATATATGCACGTAGTATATATATTGCACGTTCTCATTTCCTCTTTTTTTATTTTGAATTGGGATCCTGAGGGTTTAGACCTTTTATTGTCATCCATGATTTTAATTTGGATTAAGCTCTCCTTACTGATTCCCTGGCCCTCCTCTATGACTGGTGAGGGAAGACATGCAGGTAGTTGGTGTGAAAGAGGCAGATGTAGAGGACAGGGGGGTATGGAGACGGATGATCCATGGCAGCAGGTAGTGCACAGGACGGTGCCTTTAAGTAACTCAACCAGCAGAGGGCGAACTTGCGGCATTAACATTATGATATTTATGTCACATTTCAATCGCCTCCTATTCAATAAAATATCTATCTACCTATTCAATAAAATACCTACCTACCTACCTACCTACCTACCTACCTACCTACTATTGTAATTCTCAAATCCTCAGAGTCTTTGCCATGAGGTGCCATGCTGAACAGCCAGTGGTCAATATGAAAGAATTGTACACAAAGCACCAAATTTTAACTGCTCTAATACAAGATTTACAAATTTGTATGGTCCTGTCAAGCAGACAAAAACATGAACATGAATAGGACTTTTGGATTTGCATGATTACATGACATACACCTGTTATCACCTAGCGTGTACTCACTTTTGTTGCCAGCTACTGTATTTTGACAATAATGTCTGTATGTCGAGTATATATATATATATATATATAAATATAAATACTTTAAAATATATCCGCTAAAATGGTTGCTGAGGGGTGTACTCACTTGTGAGATACTACACACATATATATATATATATATATATATATATATATATATATATATATATATATATATATATTAACATTGTACACACCAGCAATATTTTATTTTTGTGAGAAAAATATCTGATGTTTTATCACATAATTCAGCCTTAATATGCTTCACAAGTCCATCAGATTCCTGTTAAATTACACCTGAGCCCAAAATCGTGGCCGTTCAAACCCTAAATCACACTTCAGGCCAACCAAGCATCTGCATGTGTGTCATGCAGAAAGATTAGCTATTAGGGCCGCATGATAGAGTAGTGTAGTTGCTTTACAGAACGCTCTTCAGTTTTAGTGATTACTGTTGGTGTGGGTTTCTTCCTGGTTCTCTGATTTCCCCTTACTGTCCAAAACTTTGCCCTAACAGCTAATTTGCCTATAGGTGTGAGTAAGACTCTGAATATGTGCACAAAGATGTCCTGTGATGGACTGTTGTCCTAAACAGGATACAGTATTCTCAGTTCCCATCTAGTGCTAGCTTTAGCTCGAGAAAAATGATGATGGAGAAAGGGACATCAGTAGGATGGATCATTGCTATTATAATTCACTGTGATACATCAGAACAATCAGGCCTGTCGAAATTAAGGTGTTAATAACGCGTTAACGCAAATTAATTTTAACTGCACTAATTTTATTAACGCGCAATATTAATGCAGCGTGCATTTCTGTTTAACCATTTCAAAATATATAAATGAATAAATATAAAAGAGGTGAAATAGAACAGATAAAAATGTGCCATTAAGTTGCAATTAAGGCCTACTGCATCTATAAGCCTACTTTCAATACGAGCCAAAACTTAATTACTGTTCAAATCATATATTTCAAGACTTTTACTCAAATCATGTTGATATTGGGGAAGTTATCTTAATGTATATTTACTTTTACTCAAGTATGATTTACACCTTTGTCCATAATCTATGATTACCACCGGTTTACATAATAAAATGAATTGAAGTACGTGATTAATAAGCTTAATGATTAATAAGTGACGTAACGAATGATCCGACTTCTCCGTGTTACTCTGTTTGCTAAATGTGATCAGAAGTGTACAATAAAGGTTTATTACTTTGCAAATATGTAGATGACATTTTGTGAAAACAGAATGATTAAAAAGTAGGCTTAGCAGATGTTGGTTACATTTTTATAGACACACACACACACACACACACACACACACACACACACACACACACACACACACAGATGCACAACCATGTCTCTAGTAATTATTTAACTTGGAGTATGGTCCCATAAAGCACCTCTATTATTAAGACTGACCTTGAGTCAGTGAATCCAAGGCAGTGTCCTCAGACAGACAGGAAGTGACAGTTTCACATTGTGTGAATCCTGAAGTTCACTGACAGAAAGAGTTGCAGATATTGACCCTCAGCTGGACACGCTGCAAATTTTAATGACGGGAAATCCCTCAACTATGCATGCATAGTATACTGCTCTAATAGTTTATGACGGGAAATCTATACCCTCGCTTTCCTGACAGATTTCTGGCCAGTAACTGTCGGTACCCAGGAGAGCAGAGGATTCATAGTGTGCAGTTGCGGTAATGCGTCCTTGCTGACAAACTGGTCATGCTGGACAAGTTACTGATGTGAAAATACAATTTGGGGAAAATACATAAAAGTGCTCTTTTCTGTCAGCTTATCCTGCACTTTCGGATACAATGAAAATCCAAACTATGCCTTTTTTTTTTGTCACTATCGCAGGGATACCTTTTGTACATGTAATGCGCATCTTTTACCTGCAAAGGTGCAGGCAGTGTTCCTTTAATTAGATTCTGGTGGTGTAGATCTTCAAGCCTTCAAGTCCAATTACATACAAGAACTGTTTAGCAAAGTAAAAAATGAGGACGCACCCTTGATGTTACAGACTAGCCACATATAGTTTGCAATTTCACCTTTCATTACACACATTGACAGTAATAAAACACTCACCAGCCACTTTATTAGGAACACTGGTACACTCATTCATATAATTATCAAATCATATGACAGAAGCACAGTGCATGAAATTAGGTTGAGAGCTTTGAGTGTTTTGAAAAATGGTTTCTCACAAATGGGAGTTTTAGAGATAGAAAGGCGCACAGAATGGTGTGAAAAACAAAAAACAGTTAAGTGGGTAGCAGTTCTGTGGCTGTTTATAGTATAGGTCAGAGGAGAAGGCTCATACTGAATCGAGCTTACAAGACCACACCAGGTTCTACTCGTATCAGCCAGGAACAGGTCTCTGAGGTATGAAAAGAGAAGGTTTTTAGCAAAACTGTACTTTAAAGACAAGAAACAGCTTTAACAAAATAGTTGGGTTTATGCATGTACTATGATAGTGATAGACTCATTTGAATGTTGACCTATAGCCTGGATTTATCCTATGTACACAGTGACAAGCAGATAGCAGCAGATGCAGGATTTCAGCGCTCTGCTATCTGATTAACCACCAAAGTGATTTGGAAATGATACCAGTTGTCCCATGTCCTATGGTCCTCTTTTCCACAGTGGAAAGTGTAGCTAACAAATTGTGCATTTCAACAGTCAATTGTAGATCGACGCCTTTCAAGGTCTACGCTAAGAGTGTAGATGATAGGTAGGTGTTTTGTACTTTGATATGAACGTTGATTTATTCCTGTTTCCTTTGCTCTCACACTCTCACACCCTGTTTTCATGACTTACACATTCCCTCACACTACATCACAGTCTATCCTGCATCACTGGATACAGTACATGTACCAAATGTTGATATTTACTAGGGACAGTAAGGTTCACCAGACATAAAAGTAAACAATGTGTTTATTTTATTATTATTAATTCAATGCAACAGGTATTACATCATCATATTAACATTAGCTGCCAGAGGGAAAAAAAGGAAAATGAAAGAGAACGGAACAGTTAATGATGGGATGCATCTTTCAGCACCAAGACATGTCACATAGAATATAGATTAACATGGCAGAGGTAGAGCTGTATCTTCCTGGAGACAGAACAGGAAAATAAATTATGGTTTTATTTAATCTAAGTTCCTTTTTCTTTTTCTTTTTTTTTGCACTACAAAGGCTTTGTTTTGCTTGTCAGGTATTAAAAGTCAGAAGGCACTTAAGTAATTACATGATTTGCTGTCTGTCTGAACCAAAGAAATAAATAACATATTGAATTGCATAACATCATATATTTTTAAATGCATCGTATTGTATTAAATCAAATTGTGTTGAATCAAATTGGAATTGGATTGCATTTCACTAGGGGTGAATCGGATTGCATCCATAGCTGCCTCATATGCATTGTTGGCTATGCATTGAGTAAAGAATCGCATTGGACTCATTTATGGACATGCACATCGCTAATATGAACATGAATCCATTCTTACATCTTCCTGTGCAGTGTTTACTGTGCTGCTGACAGTAAATGCATCCATTACATTCATAACAGTTGGCAAGATTCTTTTCATTGAATGCAGCACTTTTTCACTTCATATATACCTTTTTTTTAATTGTGACCCAGTAGTTCCATTTTTCCATTCATCCACAACACTTGTTTGTAAATTGACACTTACTTATCTGGATATCATGTTGCATGCATTTAAAATTTACTGTACTTCTACAAGAGGGTCAGATCATTCTGAAGTCTCTTCCATTCACATCTTGTTTGTGCAAACAATGCTCATATGTCATTAAAACCTTCTTGCAGGTCATTTGTGGTCTACATATGGGCTGTTCTTGGTCTTTAAGCTCCCCAACAGTTCCCCATAACACCAATAATTTTTTTCCGTACATCCATTTGTCCGTGTAAGCACTTGGGTCACACATCTTATGTCTTGCATTCACAGAGCCCCCTTGAGAGTTTCGGTTACCTCTAAGCCACGACTCATCAGCTTCGACCTCATCTGTCCTGTGTGAGACGCACAGGGGCGCATCAAAACATGCACGCGGATATGCATGCATGCGCTGAAACACGCTCAAACTCACAGAGACAAGCGCGCGCACAGACGCACACACACACACACACACACACACACAGAAGGAGAAGAAGCGACATACAGAGACATGACAATGGGAGCACTGAAGAGCCTTTGAGGATGATGCTTAAGCGTGATGCCTTCCTGAACCCGCGCGCGCGTAATTCACTGTGTGCGTGTGTGTGTGCGCGCATGTGTGTGTGTGTGTGTGTGTCACCCTGACCGTGTGTGTGTGTGTGTGTGTGTCACCCTGACCGTGTGTGTGGGTTGAGTTAGCCTTATAGAAAGTCTTGTCACCACTGTGTATGGTCTCAGACAGCAGCGGCTGCACACCAGCTCAGGTGAGTCCACAAATCTTTTTTTCCCCCTGAAAATGACATTGACAGTCTTGTTTTCTTCTTCTACCGATTAAGACCTAAAGTCTGAAGGCTGAAATGCTGAGCGCGCCAATTCAGATTACTCCAATCGAATTGGATTCGCCGCCGCGCGCGCTCCATTGTATTCGGAAGGAGTCTTCAAGCGAAGTGTTTGGAACTTGGAGTTGTAAAAAAGATGTTTATGGAAAGACCCTGGATAGGTTTAAGGACTCGGTGTTCTCATGAAGACGTGTGCACCGGGTGTACTTTGACCTGTTTTTGGACGCGTTAAAAAAAAGGCGCACCTGTGATATGGATAAGCGGAATTTATTTCTCTATGCAGTCATGCATAAAGTGCTGCTCTTCCCAACGCGTCTTATTCTCGCCGAGACTGTCGATTCTGCGTCAGTGTGACTGGGACTAAATAAAATATCAACTAAGGTGTTCATGCTTAAAATCTAATATCTATCATTAGCACATAAATTAAATGAAGAACCCAGATGAGCAATGCATGACTTGAAAAAAGATTTGCAGCTGGATTTGTACAATATATTAAATCGAGGATACTTATGCAACCACCAAAATGTACTGCAACCTCAAATGTTGGAAAAAAAATCAATGATTTTGAATTCCAGGTTCTAATATGCTGAAAAGGCTGTTGCATTTTTTAAATTTTTTTGCCAATACGTGCTTAGCTTATTCTCTAAAGGCAATTTAGGGAATGAGGCATGTTTTCTCTGGCTTATCTGGTATGCTTGCTGGATTCCATATATTCTGCAGATATGAGAGTGTTTTTACACACAACAGAATTTTTATAGTTTGGTGCATAAAATAATATTCAACCGTGATGAGCAGAAAAGCATCTCAGGGCACACATCGTGCTAGTCGAATAGAATGGATCTGAAGCTGCAAGGAGAACGGGTCCAGTGTAAAACAATACAAAATCTCAACAAAGGTGTTGTGCTGTACATGCCTTCAGAGGTGCAAAAATGGGGTATGCACTACATGCATTGCTTCGGGTTTGTCGCATATAGAGGAGGCATTGCATGTAATGTATTTTTTCTTGTATTTTCCCATCTTTCTTCAGGAGGGGGAGGTGAGCACCAACCATGAACTTGCATACCCCTGAGCAAACCCCTGACTTCAGTTGCACCCCCGCCTGCATTGGTGATCATCATTCTGAACTTTTCACCTTCCAGGTCCTGTTGCTCATGCTGGTATTAAGTGCAGTGGATATTGTGCAGCTGAAGCTACCACTTCAGGATATTTATGACTGTTATGACAAAATGAAATATGGGTTTAGTTGTTTACTGGCCCATTAGGACCTGTGCTTATTATGGCTTATAAACGTATTGTTGGTTGTTGAAAATATCAAAGTTCACTTTGTGTCAATGTGTCAGGAGAGGAATGGTGATAGGTTTGTTGAGCTTATGAAAATTTGAATTGGATGTGTGGACAGAGAGAGAGAGTGAGAGAGAAAAGAGAACACATATGACGGTACATCACTAGGCTTGAATATTGCTTTAAGCTGGCCTCTCTAAGACATATAATGTAATGGACACAAACCACACTCACACACACATTTGAAGCAGAGTGTGATTACAGATAAGCCAGGAAAAATCCGTGGCTTCTAAGAGCACAGTGCACTCACAGCCAAAAGTGAGGCTTTGAGCAAGACCTACTGTATTTGCACTAGCATCAGATCTCTGCAGCTCCTCCGTTCCAGTTCGCCACAGACAATCTTTTTCCTTAATCATTCCCTCCTTCTCCCTGCTTTTCTATCTTCTTGACGCCATTCATTATCCCACTTTTGCCCTTTTCAGCCTTCTTTCCTTGCACGTCTTCCTCTCTAATCAGTGACTCAGAGGTTCCTGGTGTGATTTTTTCCCCCAGTATTTTCTTTTCTGGTTCTGTTCTTTTAGATCTGCCACATCACACTGTTTTATCATCCTTGTTTGCCTGATAGGGATCTGGCATTGTGCAGCCATGAACTAATAATATTTTCAAAAAGTACTATGTGCAAACGTTTGGACAGCCTATTAAGTCAATACTCAGTAAAAAAAAAACCTTTGATAGCTATCACAGCTTGTACTTGTCACAGCTTGTGCTTTTTGTGGCCATCTAGGAGTCAAATTTTATATAGTTATTTCTAGTTCTTGGATGTTCTTGGGCCATCTTGCAGCCTTGCAACATAATTAAGATCTACCTGTAGATTTACAGAGATGACTGAAGACTGAGGGCAATTTTACAAAGGTTAGTGTGTATTCATTGGAGTAGTTCCTTGTGGATTTTGAGTTATTACATTAAGATCATTCTAGAAACCAGTGTATTTTCACCTTTTGATTCTTGACTGACACATTTGTGCCCATAATATGTGGCTAATTCGAGGAATTTATTCTTACACCTGTGCAGGATATTTCTATGTCACTGGCTGCCATGAAACCTAAAATCATAACAGATGCACCACATGCTTAACATTTGTGGATCTTTGCATCAAATGCTGCACCTTTTTTTCTCCAAACATACTTTTGTTGATTGTGGCCGAAGAGATTTATTTCCCATCAGTCCACAGCACTTGATTACAAAATGCCTCGTATTTATCCTGATATTATGTTGCATACACCCAAATTTACTTTTGCAATGGGGTCAAATCATTCTAATGACTCTTCCATGCAGATCGTGTTTGTGCAAACAATGGTCATATATCGTGTTTGTATTTGTGTGCTTCTGTTTAGCTTTTCTGCCAAATATGTGCAGTTCTTTGTGCAGCTATTGATTACAAGATGCCACTGGTTTATATATTGTAGATGTTAATTTGCTATATGATATACAGTACAGGCTTTTCATGAAAGCTTTCTTATTTTTGGAAACTCGCCTTGACTTCAGCAGTTCCCCTTAACCACCGTTCTTGTAATCCCAGGCAGTGAAAATGCTTTGTCCTTTTTAATAGCCTGCCTTTGCATTTTAGTTATCAATTAGATTCATTTTCAGATCTGTTTCCACGCACCCATGGTTGTTAAGTGTTAGGTTACGAGTCAGAGAATTTATTATGCTATAGAATTGTCACCAGCCAATTGCCAATTGCTAACGATAATTATTGGTCTGAGTAGCAAAGCCTAACAAGTCAATTATGGCCTAACAAGTAAATTAGGTTCTGAGACATCATAACAGGAAGGATGTCTAATCTTTTACAGATGCCCTAATTACTATTTTTCCTTTTCCTTTTTTTCCTTATGTCCTTAAAATATAAATAACTGCGCATTAACATTTAACATTGTATTATTACTATTATTATTATTATTATTATTATTATTATTATTTATTTATTTATTATTATTTTTTTTTAAACCTGTGCTTATTTTAGCCAGCTTTTAAATGTAACATAAAATAGAATGCAATTATATTATGTTATGTTATATATTTTATATTTATTATATTATAATATGTTATATTATATTTATTATATTATATTTAAGATTTGAATTATCTGAGGCAGTATTCACCGATTGCTTTTAGGTGTCAAATGTAATCAGACAGGTTGCAGTTGGAGATGCTTATAGTGTTAACAGCCCTGCTGTGAACCACTAGCTTTGCTGGAGGCCAGCTCCATGATGATTCATAATGAGGGAGAGAGGGAGTTTAGGAGAAGAAGGATGTAGCAGGTCACATTACTGAAATTTCCTTTGCTTGTAAGACAGTAGCGAACTATTTTTGCGCCTGTGTGTTATTCTGGGAGATGGGTCCTGCCTGTATTTACTCCACTTCTCTTGTATTCATTAAAAATTCTGACTCGGGGGCTGGAAGATGAACGGTTTTGATCATTTTAATGTAAATGAAACAAAACCTAGTCTTCAAAAGAAAAATGATGCATGCATGAGAAAATGGGAACAAAGTTGGTGCTGCGTTCATGCCTTCCTAATAATTCAAAACTATGCCCACCTCCGTATTCAGCGTGATAATGTGACTCATGCAGTATCTAGCAAAGTTATTTATGAACATCAAACAGTGAAGCACGTGACACGTAATATAAGCCACAAAGTAGGACGTATGTCATCTTCATAGCTAATAAAATTCAGCAAATATTGGCACGAATGTTTTCTATTACTAATAAAGCCTGCAGTGCTGCTTCTCTCATTCCTACCCTGTGTGTGTGTGTGTGTGTGTGTGTGTGTGTGTGTGTGTGTGTGTCTCACACGCCTGCACCTACACAAACACAGATGATTGCTCTATGATTGGCACCAACATCAGGGCGATGATTCAGGACGAGGCTGTTTAAGTTTATCATTGAAAGTCAAAAAAAATTTAAATGATTCCAGTTGTTATGTTCAAAACTCATTCTAACATGACATTTAACATACTTTGCCTGAAAGAGCTTTAAATGAGCTTAATAGCTGGCTGCCGTTAAGGTCACTTTGTAGAACACTACTGTCTAGGGAGCGGCCTTAGAAGAGAATGTGAACTGGTTGCCTTTTTAGACCATGCTAATGGCAGGCTTGTAGACAGGAAAATTGTCCTGACAGTTTCACCGTCTCCTGACTGAATCTTTGTGAAATGCATGAACTTGTGTGAAAAAGGTACAGAGCTAAAAGAGATGTCACCATTCATTTTGTTGTCTTGATAACGGGATACTTTGACTTAATTAACTTACTTATTAGGTAAATGTATAATGCAATAATAGGTTATAATTACCTGTGGCCCACACTATAACTGCTGTTCCCGGATTTGCCACTCCCAACAACAAGGGTGGGAGCTCCTACAGTAACTAATTAACTAAATCATATTAAAAGTTTCCGCAGGTGCAAAAGGACGGATATATGTCTGTCATATATATTGAAACTGTGCATATTTTACAAAATATTCAGGCTAAAAAAAGAGCAAATCTGTTCCCAGCTAAATCAAACCCAAGAAACCAAAAAGACATAACATTTACAAACATAATAGTTGTGGAATAAGGGCATATAAGAAAGCTTATTTGGGTTTAAGAAAATAATCCCTCCTCTAGACAGCAGTTTATGACAATTTATGTATAAAATCACTAAAATACATATACAATAGATCTCACCTAAGAAGTGCATTCAAGATACTAGTAGTTGTACAAGTAACAGTATTCAAAAATACAATTTTGGCATTAGAGACATGCTTCTGTGTTACATAATATTGCACTCTTCTATCATATTTACACTGGTCTCAGAAGAGAAATATAAATAGGACCCATTGTGCAATCAATCCTACTGACATCGGATCAATTTGAAGCTTCGGCACCTTATAATACACACACCCAGAATATTGCACTTTTCCCAACAGAGAATCAATTGTTTAGACAGGATATTTAAATACTCATATACTGTATGTATAACAGAGAAGATCACTTTCATCAAGTTTGCTTTGTAGAAATCAAGAGTTATAGTCTAATTTATATGAAGTTTGTAATCTGGCGTACCAGTGTAGATTTCTTCATTTCTAGAGACTCAAAGCACTTTCATACTTTGCTCTGGACAAGTGCGCCTGGCTAAATGACACAAATGTAAATGTAAGAATAGCTTTTAAAAAATGGGGAAATTTTTAAAAAAAAGTGAAAAAAGGAACCAAGTTAAAGGAACAGGTTTGCTAGAGGAAAAATCTTTTTTCTTTCTTTTTCTTTCTTTTGTTTTTATCAGTGGTTGCTCTGCAATTGTTTGAGCTAAATGCAATTCAATGGCCCAGAATCAACCTACTGAAACAAATTACCCACTTAATTGTTTTTCCCATTTTATGCTTAAAAAAAGTACAAGATGCTTTCTTTAATCTTAGCAGCTGTGAAGTCAGGAACTGATTGCTGGCTAAAAAATGAGCTGAATTGTGGAAATTTCACAGTAATGCAGAATTGAAATATAATCCTATGGAGTATATTTTCAATATAAGCATTTTCATAGTCAGTTGTTTGTTCTCAATATGACCAGCTGTTGTTTCCCTTGTTGATATGCGACAGGACACCAGCAAAACCGCTTCTATGGTGAAATAGAAAAGTGTTCTCAGTACCACCAACCTAAAAGGGCACAAATGGTCATCCTACCTGAATGCAAGGGATGGCATACTTCTTGTCCGATCAATCACAGTGGAATTAGACAATTATGGACATCTGTGGATTAATGACTGCTGAAGTGGGTGTATTCGCTTACTTCACCTGTCTCAGAGGAAGCATGTGATAGATGGTGCACTCAAGTTTGATGGCTATCATATGACAGGGACAGTTAACTTGTAGGTAAGATTAGCAGAGTGTACAATTGGCAACACAATTGTAGGTTGCATCTCTGGTTTGGTTGAATATTGGTTGCATCCCTGACGTTAAATATATATTTGTCTAATGTTAGCTAAGTAGAATACATTTGATACAGGTTATCCTCTTAACTTTATTACAACCTTTTGGAAAGCACTGCGTTTCCTACCTAGATGGCTGCACAGGAGATAAACCAGACAACCCAGGATGCAAAACAGGTGTGGTGGATAATTACAACAAAATAAAATGATACGACCAGCATGGTATTTTCTAAATATAATAATAAATGTGAATCCACTGTGTTGTTTTTTGTTCATTTTGCTAGCTTGGGGGTTCAATTTAGCGGTAATGTATTATGTGTTGGCGGCCGGAGCCCCTTTAAGAAGGTAGTGAATAGAGGTAAGACATGTGACCGAGGCATCATGACATGCATCAAGAGTGAGTCATAGACAGATGTGGCAGAGAGAATCTGGTAAATTTCCAAAATAAAACATAATTCAGAATCAGTTAATAAATAAAACAGAAATAATGTAAGTTATGTATTCCTTCTGTGCGGCCCGGTAGCAATTGACCTACGGACTGGTGCCGGACCATGGCCCGGGGGTTGGGGACCACTGCTTTAGAGTTTGCTGGTTCCTAAAGTCACATTATAACTAATTAATAACAAATCACTTTAATAACTGATGTAGATGATGGAGGAAAAAGCAGTTTGAAGGTTTTAATTACAATGTTAAAGTATTTGTGTTTTATTCAGTAATTAATAATGTTAGATTTTCTTCAGACCCAGCAAAATGAATTGTAGGATACTTAAAATGGCAAGTTTTCAATGTTTTATTCATACTAGTTCTTTCCATTTTTTTACAGTGCCTACTGCAACATCTTGAAAGTTCATAGCCATGAGCTTGACAAGGACCTTCAACTAAAGTAGTCCTCCGATTAACCTGAAAACAGAAGAGACAATGCCAGAACCTGATCTTCTCCCTCCTGTCCCTCCTCTTGCCATCCTAAACTGCTCCTCCTTTAACTGTTCTCTTGCCAACCTCTCAGCATTTCATGGTGATGAGTGCTATGCCGATCAGCCCTTATTTGTGGCCCTTGCCGTGGCCTACAGTGCTGTAGCATTTCTGGGAGTGACTGGTAATTTAGCATTGATTGTTTTGATTTGGCGCCAACGCGAACTCTCCAACGCTACTAGTGTGCTTATTGCCAACCTGTCAGCATCGGACTTGCTGATGGCACTTGTTTGCCTGCCATTTACATTTGTCTATACATTTATGGACCACTGGGCATTTGGCAGTGCCATGTGCAAGATCAACAGCCTAGCACAGTGCACCTCAGTCTCGGTCTCCATTTTCTCTCTTGTTCTGATTGCCGTTGAGCGCCACCAGCTGATTGTGCGTCCACGAGGCTGGAGACCCAGTGCATTCCAGGCCTGCCTGGGTGTTGCTATTAGCTGGGGTTTGGCCTTGCTCACCGCCATGCCTTTTCTACTGTTCTCCGTAACCACTGATGCACCTCTGCAGCAGCTGCCCGCCATCTTGCGTGAACACTACAGAGGCAAGGTGGTGTGTATGGAGCAGTGGCCCTCACGTCAGTTCAAGCTTACCTACACAACCACCATGTTGCTTCTGCAATATGTTGCACCCTTAGTCTTCATCTTCATTTGCTACCTGAAGGTAAGGAGTGTCAGCTTATGACTAGATACCATTTGAGGCACTGAGCCTATTTACAGTAATACAACCCATGGCATTACAGGCTTTTTGGCAATACATCAAAATAAAGCATTAGTTTTGTAAGTAAACACAACTGAAGGACAAATAAATCAAAGAAATATAGAAATACTAATTAAAACCAAAAATTGGACAAATAGGCATTCTCTGTACTTTTGCTTAAAATACTACAGTATATAGCCAGAGTTTTTGGAAACCTGTTTCCTAATCATAACCATATGTGTCTGCTAAACATCCCATTTCAGATTTAGTCCTTCTTTGTCGCTACAACAGCCCCCACCCTTATGGGAAGACTCCAACCAGATTTTGAAGTGTTGCTGTGATGATTTGTGATCATTCAGCCACAAGAACATTAGTGAGATCATTGCATTGATATTGGGTGTGAAGGTCTATGGTGCAACTAGTGTTCCAGTTCATCCCATTCAGTGGGGTTGAGGTCAGAGCTCTGTCTTGGAGGACTAAAACCGCTAAAACCTCTTCAAACCATGTCTGCATGGAAATAGTTTGAGTTCAGTGCATAGTAATGCTATAAATAGTTTAGACCTCTAAGTTTCAATGAAGAGAAATCTTGAGGCATCTGGGTGTGATGTGTATATCTATCTATCTATCTATCTATCTATCTATCTATCTATCTATCTATCTATCTATCTATCTATCTATCTATATATATATATATATACATACATACATATATGTATGTATATATATGAAAAACAACGGAACCAACAGTTCTGCATTATTTATGCCTTTCTCAAAACAAGCCCAGAATTTTTGAGTAATTGGGCCAATTGTGAAAACGCCCTTAAGTCTGGTGTCCATATTGTGCGAGGAGAATTGCAGCAATAATAGCGATAATGTGTTTCTCAAAGATGGTGCACAAAAAATTAGTTTAAGGCTCAGGGTGCTGACTGCACATTTGATAATCAGCTGTTATTTAAAGCACCTGCACTAAAATTTGATACACCCAAATTCAGAATTACACAGTTTGTTGTCACTGAACCTTTGAGCAATAATTTATAAAAATTTGTAATTATTATTAATTATTATTTTTATATTATTAGGGGGACAAGCACCACTTGGGTATTAGACACATTCTACCTGTTACTCTTCTTCTTGGAAAGGTCTAGGGAACTTTACAAGTGAAGGCAAAATGTGACAAATTATATCTAGATTTGAGCATGACATGTACACATTGCCTTGTTTAAGGGTTGATGAAGGGTGAGGCACTTCAATTGACAACAGTTGGTGTAGCTCTGAATTCATCTGCACAGAAAAAAATAAGGAAACCAAGGCAATTCTAGCTCATCAAATGGATGGATGTTTTCCCAGAACATGGTGCAGTTTAGACACAACTGATTCACCTTATCAGCTAATTATGAAGCTTTTTATCAGCATGATGAGGTCTGTTAGAACAAGGCAAACACCAAAAATCGTGCCAGGATTTGACTGGCTGGAACAGTCTGCCCATCCCTGATCTAGACACTGATATTGCGAAGGCACATCCTGCAACAGTGCATGAACTTTTGCAAACTTACAAAAAAGCTTAAAAAAAGAAAGTAAAGCCTTTTTTGGGTAAAGATATGAAAACACATCTGTGACTTAAGTCTTTAAGTCTGAGATGATCCACAAATCATTACTTTTCCTTGGAATGTACATATAAGCTTCTAGAATAACAGTTTGTCATCACACCTAGACACCTTTCTTTTCAGAACCATCTCTAAATATATGTGTATTTATAAATGATAGATATAAAATTTACAGGCTGATACCAGCAGCCTAGGGCATCTGAGTCCACAGTTGTTATATTAGGTTACATTACACAAGGGAAATTGTTTATTTTTATGATAGTCCTTAGCATTCCCCTGACTGAATGTGTTTATCGTATATATATATATATATATATATATATATATATATATATATATATATATATACATACACACACGTATGCAAGAATGCAAGAAAAAGCAGCATGATTTTTTTTTTTTTAATCAATCCACGAATCATCATCATTGTTGCTAAAGTGTGGGTCAAGGAATACGCAGATAACATTACACAGGGATGATCCATATAACAGATGAGAGTCCAGATTGGGAAATAGTTCTTAGACGGAAGTTGAACTAGAAAACAAGGCTTGGACTTAAAGGGACAGAAGAGCGCCAAATACTTTGCAACTAGACTATGACACAACAGGGATAATTCTGAACATTTGGTGACACCAATACTGTTTTGAAGATATTACTTTTTGGCTTTCAAATGTACCTGTATCAATTTCAATTGGTTGTAAAACTGACTATTTCCTTATAGCACCTGATAAATTAGACTGCTATGGATTTCAGTAGTCTATTTTTATTGGTTGACAGGTTTAAAACAAGTTGTAATTAGCTATAATGAAAAATTTGTTAGCCTAACAGTTCTTACTTTGGATTCTAGCTAGCTAGCTAACATTTTCCTCTTTCTTATTCGATTTTCCTAAACAGATATTACCTTTCTATTTATTTCATAGGCTAACTACATGTGACAGTGGTGTTATATGGATATTTTTATATAGCGGCATAAAAATATAATTTAAAATCTAATTTATAGATTTTGTATAGTCTATCTATGTCTATATTCAGTATAGAATGAGACACGCAATGCCTTACATCACTGATTATCTCTGGCCTAATTTGGTCCATGCAGCAATCTTAAATAAATAAATATTTTGTACTAGTTTGTCACTAAGTGGCCAGGTATAAGTATATCTGACAGTGACCTTGTAACAGGTTCTCACAATGAATAGGTTAATAGGTTTCCTTCTGGAAGGTCCTAATAAGGGTAGTATGACAAATATGTGAGTGTATGTGAGAGAGTTTCAAATGAGTGAGCATCTGTGGAAGGATTTGCTTTGCATCAGTTATACTGATTTTGAATTTAACAAACCTTATGCTGTGGCAGTGAACTGGCTCGGTTTGTGTGTGTGTGTGTGTGTGTGTGTGTGTGTGTGTGTGTGTGTGTGTTTGTGTGAAGCCGTTTTCTGTGGCTCAGTAATGACTGGAGCCTTACCAAGAACCCTCTCTACCTCTTCTCTTTCTCATTTTCTCGGGTTGATTAAGATCTCCACCCCATGAGAAGAAAAGCAGAAATGCACTTACGCAGAAATTCCCCCAGAGCAGCTGGTGTGCATGCACATACCAGGCTCTCCAGGGACCTTCATATTATTTATGACGGTTAACGTAGTTTGCTTGGACACGGCTTTGTGGGATGTAGTGTGTGTTGCTGATTGAACGTTACCGGCAGGCAGCATGACCTGCCACCTGAGCTCACTAATACGCATCACACATGCACAAAGGAGCTAAATTCATACTTTAGGCTGTAGGAGAGGGAGCGAGAGAGAGAGAGAGAGAGAGAGAGAGAGAGAGAGAGAGAGAGTGCGAGAAAAGTGAATTGGGCCAAAGCTAGAGGTGTAACAACCTCCTAATTATTCTATGAGTGAGAAAAATCGCAAAGAGGAAGAGTAAGCATGTGCGCTAATATATAGGCTTATATATATATATATATATATATATATATATATATATATATATATATATATATATATATATATATATATATAGCTGTGCAGAGGGTTATGCTTATCAATAGCACTAGTGGAGATTTAAATGAAAGCATCTGCAATTACTACAGTAATATACAGCCACTTTAAAGTGATAGCGGATATTCAGCCGAAGTAATTTACATTTGTCTCCAACTTGAGTTATGCTTTGCACTTAATTAACCACACGCTGTGAAAAACAACACTTCCTATTCCACTGAACCTAAATTACAGCTCGCCTGGCATTAACATATTTGCGGCTGTTTATTCCGCACTGCATTTTTAAAAGATAATATGGCTTTTATCTAAAGTGTCCTGCAGATGAGTTGAAGGTTAAAAGGCTCTGCTTAAGGGCCCAAACAGCGGTTCTCCGCCATCTCCCTGGGATTTGAAGCTACAATCTTCAAGGCGCTAATGGATGACCTTAACCACTCAACTACCATGCTCAAGGACTTTTTTTATACTCGATGCATCTGGTTAGAAACTTCAAACACTCATTGACAGTGCACATGGCAATGGTGGTAGAAAAGCTGTCTTTAAAAGCACATATAAAGCCATTTGCTATAGTATCATTTGCCTCAGCGTTGGTGTTCTCCTCTCAGCATGAAGACGTACAGTCGATATGAGCAATCAGGATCAAAACAAATAGTAGATATAAAGAGTGCAAGGACACAGGCATGCCACAAGTGTCATGGGAAATACTTCACACAGACATCAAACTCGATCATAAGATTAGACCTAATAAGAGACGAGGACAGAAAGGCTTTGCAACTGAAAAAGATACATCAGCATGCAGGTCTATTTCTGAACTTTTACCAGCAATGTTTATATTATAAAGTTGAATTTTGGCTTAAAATTGTACCTGCATCACTTTGGGTAGGTTGTAACACTTACAATTTCTTTATCATCCTACCACGTTAACACTTTATAATCAGGGATCATCTCTTTAGTCAGCAGGATAATGTCATTATAGCTAGCAACTTAGCATGCACTAGCATAACATTTCTTGCTTCAGTGTCACTAAGATTAGAGTCTAGTCACAGGACATTACTTCTGTGGTTACAACATCAAATAAAATGCAATCAGTAGAATAGCAACAGTCTCAAACATGATGTACTTATGCAAGCTTAAGGTACTTAACTAGTCCCTTTTGAGGTTCATACAGGTTTCTGATATGAGCCCTAGTCAAATAATGTACCTTGAATGATTTACCTTGCTGGGAAAATGCTTGGAAGGTACTATTTGTACAAAACCCTGGTGATACAATATGAAATTACTAATCGAATCTGCCTCCCACTTCTAGCTGAAAAACTCTGTCATTTTCATGCAGTACATTAGCCAAGCAACATCCTCAAGATTACGTCTGTAAGTCTCGAAAATGATGTTAATGCTACTACTATTATGGACTGTGTTTTCAATCTGATTCATAAGAATAAGGATGTTCTAGATCTAGATGTGATGCACTGTTGAAGACTTCTGTCATCTGTTCTTTCTTCCTGTCCCAACGATTATTTATCATATAATTTACAAGCACCAGTTGCTTGTAAACAGTGAGACAATCATAACTATTAAACAACCAAATTATAGAGAATCTGCTTTTAGTGAAATTAACCTAAAACCATGAAGAACTGCGAAACCTCCAAACAATTCTAATTCTAATCTGTTATAGCGCTGACAAAATAATGAGAGATTGAAAGCTGTGGATGAGGCACACACACACACACACACACACACACACACACACACACACACACACACACACACACACACACACACACACACACAGGGAAATTCCATGACAATTCAAAAAGGCTGAATTCCTGAGTGTCTATTAGTAAATGATCCAATTGCATAAGGTCTGGTAATAAATACTGTTATCTATGAATCCTGCCGTGTAACTGCTCATGATAACAGGTGCCTCAGCCAAACAAATCGACTGAACAGAATTGATTGTCATTTTAAGATCCAGGGAATTGGACACACAGATTGATAAAAGCAAGAGTGGACAATATGAGGAGGGCAGGACTCTCATTAAAGCACACACATGCACACACATACACACGCAGGCACGTGACCTGATTATTAGCATCAGATGTGTCAGATTAGTGAGTTGCCCCTTACTATAATTTTATTTAGTGAATTTAAAGATACAATCCATCCTGCAAATTAAACTACAGTTTTACTTTGGACAACCGTTTCTTACATCTCACACAATTAGCAGACCTTTAGTGTGTCTGGCTATGTCATGTCTTCATCTGTACACTTTGCTTTAACAGGTCAGCTCCTGAATCTTAAACTTTCATGCTAATGCCGCCATCAACACCATTACACTTCCACGTCCTCTCATAGATGGTTATCTAGCTGACAATGTTGTGTACCATTTTTCTTTTTTGTGTACCATTCAGCCCTGGATTTTACATTAATATAAAATCTGAACAGTATATAAATAAATAAAGCAACAAATATTCATAAATATTTTAATACAAACATGCAGTATAAGATCAAGATATACAATTCAATATTTTCACCATTTCTTTCATTTTTTTTCTGTCTATCTCCCTTTCATTCTGTGACTTTCACTTTTGAACCCTGTCCTCAGATCTACGTCCGACTAAGGCAGCGGAAGAGTGTGATGGAGCGAATGCGTGAGAACAAGTACCGCAGCCACGAAACAAAGCGAATCAACGTCATGCTGTTTTCCATCGTGGTGGCCTTTGCTATCTGCTGGCTGCCGCTCAACGTCTTCAATGCCGTCTCCGACTGGAACCACGAAGCGACCATGAACTGCACCCACAATCCCCTCTTCTTGCTGTGCCACCTGACTGCCATGTGCTCCATTTGCATCAACCCGATCTTCTATGGCTTCCTGAACCGCAACTTCCAGCGTGACATGCAGTCCTTCCGCTTCTGCAAGAGGCTTTCTACAAGAGAGGAAGAATACGACACCGTTGCCATGTCCACCGTCCAAAGCGACCTGTCGAAGACATCTCTGAAATTTAGCAGCACAGATATCTAGGAGAAGCTTTTAAGGTGCTGATCTTTGGGTACTACGGAGCCTTCGTTGTTCTGAGAAAAGAGCATAAAGCTAAATGGTGAACGCGATTGTGTCCGAAGATGATCGAAGCAAGATTTTCAAAAAGGCAGTGCTTGCTGAAAATACTGTGCAACAAGGAGATCATGAAAGAGCAAAGAAGTTTCACTGAGACAGCTTAGAACCTTTAGTATGGAGTTTTAACTTTTCAGTAAATTCCATCTCTGAGAACAAATGGAAAGATAAAGGACTCCCCTAGGAGACTGACTTTATGGTTTTGGACCGCCCTCAAAAAAGAAATGTTGGTCTGATTGTCAGTTCTCTAGAGATGCTCTAAATATAGGAGTGGATTTGAAATGCAAGAAATGCATGTAAATAAATTAACTCATGAATGTTACTGCTTTATATTTATTGGTTTTTATAACCAATTTAGAATAACAAGTGTTAGGTTTAGAAAGACAGATGATTGTAAAAAAAAAATCTATAAAAAAACCAACAGCTGTGCTTAATTTTTGTCTATTGTGACCAGCTATGAATGTAAATTGTACTTGCTTAGAAGTATTGACAATGTTATTTAGAGCACTGTGGTCAGAGTAACGTGATATTCTAAAAATATATGTTAGTATAATCATGATAGACGTTTATTATACACTTACTGGTGTCAAATACTGGGAGGATCCTACTTTGCTCTCAGAGCGTCTTAGGTTTCTTGTGGCAAGGAATCTACAACATGTTGTAAAATTCCTTTTGGTCAATGGCTATATGAAGACACATTTATAAACTAGCTCTACTTGATAAGATCTAATGACTGGGTCATTGTACATGGAACCAGTTTAGGATGATATTGATGCTTTAGCATGCTGCAAGGAACTATCATAAGATGTTAAATTGGGTCATTGTACATGGAACCAGTTTAGGATGATATTGATGCTTTAGCATGCTGCAAGGAACTATCATAAGATGTTAAATTGGGGCTATAAAAAAGATGTACGTTGTCAGGAACAGTATTCAGACTAACTGTGGCATTTGAACAGTAGACAATTTGTATCCAGGGGCCTGGAAGACTAATATTCTAATATTAATACCTCCACCAGCCCACAATGTCAATACTAGGCTAGTCAAAGACTTGTAAACGTTGTTGTTGAAGAAATGTAAACTTACTACTTGCATCATAAATTCTAGCAGCCAGGCATCTTTAAACCTACAAAACCCTGTTCTTGTCTGACAGAAGAAAAACCCTCTGTTGTAGCTTATCAAGCTCTAGATTCTTTTCTGCTTACCATGGTTGTAAAGCTTGATCATTTCAGTTCTCATTGCCTTTTTAGCAGTTTGAACCAATCTGGACTTTTATCTTTCGAAATTGTCCAGTTAATGTCCAGCTGCTGCATAGAAAATGTTTTTCTGTCTAAATGGAAAATGTTGTTCATGAAAATAAGCAGTTTTTAAAATAAACCATTCCAATCTGGCACCCGCAACCATGCGACGATCAAATGTAAACCTTATCCTGATGAACATTATTTGAAGCCCCTGACTTCCATCTGTATGATTTCATGCATCACACTGCTGCCACATGATTGTCTGATTGGATAACCGTGTGAATAAGTAGGTGACCAGGTGTCCCTAATACAGCAGCCAGTGAGGCATTCATACTTCAGGCCATATTTAGGTAAATTGTTTAGAGGTGTAGAAATAAAGTGAATTTAGCACTTGCATTAGGAGGAGATTTGAATGCTATTTATTTAAAACTAGTTTTAAACAATAAATCTGTATATTGCAGGCTTATGGTGTATAAATAGAAGTATTTATGCATAGAATGATTGTCGATATTGTGAATTTCAGTGTGTGGAATTATGTCCTTCTGTTTTATCTGGGTTTTTTTTTTTTAAGTTATTATTCATAAAAACCAGTTCCTTGGATAAAAAATTATCATAAGTGATGAATTAGAGATAGCCTTAACCTTGCCGTAAGAGCTGTGTGACACTGTTTTTCCAAAGTGCCACAACACAGACAATCGCATTATACAGATTTTGTGTGTGTGTGTGTGTGTGCTGTGTGTGTGTGTGTGTGTGTGTGTGTGTTTTAGTCTGACAGCATTATTAAATTTGACATTAAATGCTATATCTTACATGTGCATGCAATCATGCAAGACTAATCTGAAGTAGGGCGGCATTATTTTTAGGCACAGAACAGATCAAATCTTTGGCTTACGACTTGATTTGATTAAAACATTTCCTAATTAGCTGCAGTTTGCCTAATTATGTCTACACACAAGATTGTCAGATATCAGAATATCAGAAAAAAACTCTCTGTCAAAGTTTCTAAATGACGTGTACAAATGTGGTACTATTATCTCTCCAGGACTGGCAATGCTCTTGAGTAAACGGAAGTTGAATTGAAACTGATCACGTGTCCAGATTTATTTTATTTTTGCAGTCCAATTTGGTACTCTAGTGTTAGTTTAACCTGTGGATTATTTAATGATTTTCTATTGGATATCTAGAATATTGTGATTACATATGTCTCTATATGACATACGTTACTGATATCTCTTATTCTGTCACAGGTGGAGTTTAATAAAGAATTTCTTGTTACACTGCATTTTTTGTGTTGTATAGCTTTTGTTTTCCATCGAAACACTCACACTTACACATACACACACAAATCAAATCACCCAAAAAACAAACACAAAACATTAAGCATCTTAAGCCCAGACCAGAAATTCATTCCGGATCGTTTTCAATGTGATGACGATCTCAAGACATTTACTTTAATGATTAATCTTTGAACTCCAGTCCTCAGTTTGGAAAAGACACATACTCACAAATACACAATGTAAAAAGCTTGGACTTTTTGTAAGATGTGAACCCTTTTGTCCTGATTCCCTACATTATATGTTCAATACTAGTGTATTCCATGTTAGAGTGTAAAACAGAATTTCTTATTGAAAAACTTTTATAGAAGGCATTTGATTCTGTAAACACTGTAAAAATGAGTAAAACCAACAAATCAACAAATGTGAAAACACAAGAGAAAAATAACAAGCAAGAGAAAATATGAGCTAGGAAACATCAAGTAGTCTGATGCTCTAATCAGGCATTCAGTACGATGCTCATTTAGATATTCTATCATTTTTGAATGGCGTGAAATACAAGAGCTTAACAGTATGAGTATGTGATATTTGTATGTATGTACTGTATGGATGTCCACTAAGGACCTTTTTATTTTGAGGTCACGTTGATCAGTTTTTGGGTTCCTTTACATGGCTTTTACATTTTTTTACTTTAAAATTTGGCAAAAGGACGTCCCTGAACCAAACAGAAGTACTGATGTAGGTGAGTAGGCCTGCAGTCAGCATTCACATTTATCCCAAAGGTGTTCAATAGGGTCAAAATTCTACAGCAGGAAATCTTCTACTCCAAACCATGTAAAGCTTATCTTAATGGAGTTGGCTTTGTTCACAGGGGCATTGTCATGCTGCAACATTTTTGGGTCTCCTAGTTCAAGTGAAGGGAAAATATTAATGGTAACAATTTGGGGAAGAACCAAATGTGACTGGAAAATTGTCCCAAATTACTATAGTCCATAAAGTTTACCTTGTATTACCATTTAGAGAAATAGACATTTTGTCCAAAATCATTTCAGATATGTCCTTAAGAGCAGGATGAGGTTTTATTAAGTGAAACATGCATATCTACTGTACGTCAAGTATTTTCTAGCATTGTATGGCTCTTAAAAATGTCTAACTCCACCATTATGGCCTCTTTTGATCTTCCTCTTGTTTGCTCCAGGGCAATGTATCTAGGCTACTCATATCGAGAGAAAAGAATGCCTTTTAAGAGATTAAATACCACTTCCAACACAAATGCTCCCCTTGCACACACAAACACTATTAAAAACGGAATAAAGGACTAATCCAATCCAGTGTGCCACAGCTATGAACTCGGAACTGTTCTTTGTCATTTGTCAAGAAAACTTTTGTCAATTTATGACTCACCTAAAATAAGTCAAGGAAAATAATTAATATGGAGAGAGGACATAAGCAAAAGAGAAACAGAGAGCAAATAAAATGCACTGTTCCATATGGGGAAAAGCCTTCCATAAAAAAAGCTTTTTAAAGTTAAAACCCTTAAGATGTGTGTTTGTCTGTGTGTGTGCGTGTGTGTGTGTGTGTGTGTGTGTGTGTGAGAGAGAGAGAGAGAGAGAGAGAGAAATGAGGAGAAAAGCAAATATAAATAGAATAAGTGAATATGGGATTAGGGAATGGGGACACAGAATGAATGGAAAGAGGAATCTTCTAGAAATTCTGTCTAAGTTGTTGATTCTTCACTGAGTATTTGAAGAACCCCAGGAGAAGGCAAGACAGACTAAGAATTAAGAAGACAAAATAAAATGTGTTACAAAACAGATGTCTTTATTCCGTCTTGTTTCATTGATTTTATGCCCCACTACAGCCACAGATTCCTGTTGATTTTCAATGTATGCATGGTCTTGGGTCTGACTATAGCTCGAATAATCGTCCTCTAACATTTCTCATCCATAAGGTGGTTTTCTGTCTTTCCAAGAATGCAACATGATTTTGATTCTTGACGTGCATGAGATATGAATTGCTCTGCTACAACAACCATCCATCAAACCATAATTTCAGCCCTGTGAGATGTCAGTCTCTGTGTGAATTCTAAATGGTATTGGTCTAGTGTGAAAACATTAAGTAGTCCATACCACAGGCAGTTTTAGTTTTATTTCCAAGTCCATGTGCACTGAATGAAACATCGCAGCAGGCTGTGCTTTTGGCCCGTGGACCTTGATTTTGACACCTGTGATCCAACATTCCATTTGACTTCTCGTCCTGACTTTTTTATTTTGTCACCCCATCCCACTTTTTTGTCCTTCGTGTTGTTTTCATATTTCTCCCTGCATGTTTTCTGTACATACTGAACATAATAACAGTGTACCTCACTGATTTTAGCAAAATGATTCATCTGTCATGTAGGAGTATTTATTTTAGATTTGAACTTTGTCCTTTATTTACAAAATTACATTTGGAGATTGTAGTGATTCAACACAGTTTTTTGCATCATGTATCACTCCTTTTAGTTAAAAAACAACAAAACAAAAAGTTCATTTAAATGCAAATATTAAAAAAGAGAGAAACAAATAGGAAGAACTAAAACTAAGAACTATTGTCATGGTGGACTGGGTCTCCTAGCTCAAGTAAAGTGTAAAAATGCAATTGTGTCGTTTTTTGCAATTGTGTCCTTTTTGTGTTCAAATTGTGCCCAATTTGTGGTGCCAGTTTGAGAATATAGTATATTCATATTAAATATATATCCATATAATGTACATTTAAATACTAAGCTTACTAAACGCATTAAATGCAGTGTATCTTTTATACATGAGACCTACTTATAGGCCTACTTGTTACTTTCAGTAACAAGTTTCAAATTCAGTATTTAATGTCCAGTTACAGACCCACTGGTTATGCTTTACAGACCCTATATAAAGACCCAGTGTTCTATATTGTTGACTTTGATGAACAGTGTAACAGAAACTGCTTGATTGTGAGAAAATGTTTTATCAGGTGTTAGTGCTTCAATGCAATAAGCATTATAGCAGTCAAAATAGTTTTACAATTTTGGTTTCTATGCAAAAAAAAAAATAATTGCAAAACATTTTTTTGGACCCAATGACATTTCGTTCTTTGTTTAAAGCTCAGCATGGATAAATGCTTCTGACAGTCGCTGTCAGGAATAACTAGCATCAAAATGCCATGACGGCAGGCGGCACCAAGAAACATGAACTCCATTCATGTCTTGCATGCTCAAGCGTAGCATTATGGGTAAAAAAAAAAACACAAAACAAAACAAAAAAACAGGTACACAAAAAAGATTTGGTGCTATCAATGAAAATAAATGACTGCATCCTTGCTGATCACTAGATTGAAATTCTGGATGTTTTCTAATATTTATTTTTATTTTTTTGGGATTGTTGGACAATTTCAGGATTGTAACAACCTAAATCCCAACTGAATGTGGCTCAGTGACAGGATTAAATAACTACATTGCTGAAGGCGAAAAACATGGCAGAAACAGCTGTGCTATCACCATGAGTGCAGTGAAAAATAGTGCCAATACAAAGGCTTCCACAGCTTGAAAGCTTGAGAGTCTGGCTCGATGTATGAATTAGTGGTGTGACACAATACAGCCATCTTTATCGCTTGTATACAGATCTGGATCACTGGAATGCTGCATAACAGAAGAAAAAGCCCTCAGATGGAGAGATGCCAGCAACCTGCAGGTGATTCTTTCTGATGTTTCTAATAGTGTTCGCCAATTCTGTTTTCTAAATTCAACCAATGTACTAGTTGCCTGATGTAAACCACCGCATCCTAGACCAAAGAGTTGCTGATTTACTAAATCATATTGATATGGTTCAAGAACTTGAACAGGAACGGTGATAGCTACCAAGATTATGTACATGACAAATAAAAAACTTGAACCTTGAATATACACTGATATACATATAAATAATGGATTACATACACTGTATGGACTAAAGTTTGCAGACACCTGACCATAAGATTGGTATGTGCTTTTTGAACATCTCATTCTACATTTGTCCCCATTTGCTACAATACTAACCTCCACTGCTTGTGGAGATTTGTGCTCATTCAGCCACAAGGGCATTGGTCAGGTACTAATGTACTGACATAAAATCAGGTACTAATGTAGGTTGAGACACCAATAAAAACATATATTCATTGAGCTGGCTTTGTGCACAGTACTACCCCCTCCTAACACATCCTATAACATGGAGGTCGTAGCTCAGTGGTTAACATTGGACTTTGGATCAGAAAGTCATAAGTTCAAATCCCAGCACCATCAAATGCCACACCCCAGCAACCATGCACTGTTCCGTTCTAAGTTGCTCTGGATAAGGCTAAAAGCAGTAACAGTAAACATCCGATACAATTGTGTTCTCCAAATTTGTGGTAACAGGAAGAGCCAAAAATGGCAGGAAAAGTCACATGAATCCCAGTACTTTTGTCCATATAGTGTACATTTAAATACTAAGCTTATTATTTAACTTGACTGAATACATTAAGTGCAATTTTTTTTTACACATGACTTATTGTCATATTTAGAGATCTGCTACACTATACAATGAAACGCTTACTCTTACTGTGAATCCTCCAAGCAGTCAATGACGTAAAATAGGGACATAAGGGAAACAAAAAAAAAGTGTGTGCACGTATAAAATGTATGGTGTGCAATGTTAAATTCCTGCAGAGGTATTTTGGGTCCGTGTTGGTTTTTCAATTGTAAAGATGTGTATATGGCTGCGCAAAATATGCAGAGGTAGTCTGTAGTCTTTGTTCAATGTGTGTGTGTGAGTGAGTGTGTGTGTGTGTGTGTGTGTGTGTGTGTGTGTGTGTGTGTGTGTGTGTGTGTGTGTAGGAAGGATGGGGTAGTAGACACTGCTCAAGGTCAGAGGATAATCTGTGTCTGTGATGATAGGAGGAGAGGCAGTGGATTGGTGACCAGTTACTTATATTAAATATTCCCAAAAAAATCTGTGGCATTGTTATATTTTTCAGCACTTAAGTAATTTTTACATACTACATATACAGTATATTAGAAATATAATGTGTCTAAACACCTTTTATTTAACTATCAATAAAAAATATAAATTATTAGGCTTATAAATACGTCTTTTTTTGCAGATAGAACATTCTGTGTTCAAGAGTTTTACTTTATAAAGATATATTAAGCGACTTTGCAATGAAAATCTCTTCTAAAGAAAACGTATATCGTTGTGTATTCCCAGTAACTGCTACATCGTGAAAATCCCTGGGAATTATACAAGACGGCACAAAAACCGAACAACAAAACACAAATTATAAACCTGTCAAAACATACGAGCTCTGCTAGGTGCAATTAGTCTAATGTGACTACTTTCAATACAGTCCTTCCACATTACAGCCTGCGTGGTAAAAAAGACACGTTTTCTTTTTCTCTGCATAAAAAAACATCTCAGGGGATTTCTGTGCAGAAAGAAAAGGTTAAAACGAGCTGGATGACACCGAATCTTCTCATACGTAAAAAAAGAGTTTTTATTTTTTTGCTGGTAGAATTAGTTGCTTAGCAACAAAGAGGTGGGTAATTTCAAATGGTTGAAATTTCTGATAAAGGAAGTAAAAAACAGATGAGCAGGGCAAGGGACAGAGGCAGATTCTTCTCAAAAGTGCACGAAAAAACTAAACACAAACATAAAGCAAAAAAAAATTATGAATATGATGAAAGGAGAGGTTTATTGTGGCAAAGCACAATTACAACCCCAGAATTCCCAATTACATTCTGAGCTTGGATCTTGTTTTTTTTTGTGCATGTGCTCCTAATGTCTATGCAGAGTTTCTCTGGGTTGCCTGGTTTCCTCCAACCTCTTTAAAACATGCTTGTGGTAAACACTGAGAGTGGTTGAATGGGTGAGTCATTGTGTGTGTGGTAGTAGTAGTAGTAGAAATAGCTCTTCAGGGTGTATTCCTGCCTCATACCCAGCATTCCCAGGATAGGCTCAGAATTCACAGCGACTCTAAACGTCATATAAGTGCTTACCAAACATGAATGAGCAAATGCTCAGTAAGGCATGACAATCCAAAACCTTGATTTGGATCACAGCCTGTCAGATATTTCACCATCTTTAAATATATAAGATTTATAGTGTCACTTTTAGAAGTCGTATTTTTATTTTAATCTTTTTGCCCCTGATTGTTTTGATACCACTTGAGCCAGCAAAGCTACGAAACGGAATGAATATTTCATGCTGAGATTATGTTTACTTCGCAGCATCTGAACGGCTGCCTTGCCTTGTGGGACTTTGTGGCATTGTGACAGCACAAGGATCTCGTACTCGTATTCTTCATTTCAGAAGCTGCGAGTTTACTTCCCTTTTATCTCTAATTAGAACCCCAGTCAGAGCGAGAGGGAGCGAGACGTAACGAAAGAAAGAAGTGGTCTGGGAAAACCTCCTTTCATTAAGTAAACACTGTTTATCAGACCGATCTCTGTCGAGACGGCTTATTGTGATCTTTGAAGAATATCTAGACAAGTTTAAAAACATTTCTACATGTAGTCAAATACAGTATATTGATCGAGTTCAGCCACATAACATCCAGGAGATTTTTCCCAGATAAAGCTAAATGATTTACTTCTGTGTGTTTGTGTTTGTGTCATAATCATGTGGTCATATTTCCCTGATGACAGCCTCATTGGCTTGTATGAAGCGTGACAGAGGCAGCATCGTTGCAATCAGTCTTTCTCTCTGATGCAAAATATACATGCAGTAACCGGGAGAAAGAGAGAGAGAAATGAAGGGACTTTCTGTACCCTCCAATTACTCATTAAGTACGTTGATTACTCCGACTGTGTGCATCTGTATTTGCATGCAAGAAGGCAGATACAATGTTAAGTTACATATCTGCAATGCGCTGACCTTATTACAGCACATGAATTTATATAATAAGATATGCCCTAAGATAATAAGCACATTCTCAGTCAGAGTCACCAGTGGGTATCACACCAACCTACACAACCCACACAGGCTTCCTGGTGTGCTATGGGCTGTTTACTAGCACTTGGTTTATTTTTACATCTCACATGTTCCTTAAAGAACAAAGGCATCTTTTTATCTTTCCTAATGAGCTCACAAATTATTACTAATTCTAAAATTATTATTAGGAGATAAAATAAAGGAAAGGTAAGAAGATCTTCTTTTATCATGTATTGAGGTGTGTTCACTCTGAAAGGTCATTGGACTGTTTCATAGCAGCTCTGAGGTAAGTTCAGTGCAATGAAAGAGTAATAAAAAGATGTTTGAGATAACATTTAGAGAATACCTTTGCCCGCTTTGATGCTTATCAGCTGTCAGTCTGGCTAAGTGTACACAGCTCATGGCCAAAACAGAAAGCTTTGAGATGTTTGTGATGAATTCAAGTCCTCTTCCCTGAAGTCTATCCTGTCATGAAAAATTTAAAATGAACAGGCTGCAAAATTTCAGACACTGGAGACTCCTTCCATAAATATTATATCTCCTATTCATATGAAATCTTTCCTTCACTGTACAGACAATTATGTTATTTGTTAAATACAGCACTCTGTGTACTAGCTGGTACTAGAGAATCTATTGTCCGAACTGCTGTTCTAGAAAAGTTAACCTGACCAATCAGATACAAGATTTCAACACCACTGTGGTATAAGACTGTGTGTTTTTTATTATTTCTAGTGTCAACTAATGAAAAAGAACTAAATAGACCTGACAGATACTGTATGTATGTATATATAGTAAAACAGAATAATAACTCATATACCCTGTTCATACTAGTGTATGAGAAAAAAAAAGCAGAAAGGCTGTAGTTCTGTATTACAGGGAAAAAAAACAGCATTAATATTGTTAGAAGATTTTGGGCCACCACACGCAAAAAAATTTACATTTTAGGAAATGTCAGAAATCCCCAATTCCCAAAAGGCTTCATTATAGGATCATGGTTATCAGTCAGAAGTTAGAGAACTATATTGATTTGTAGTGACTCTTCTACAACCAAGCCTCCAGCTTTCTTTCCCACAGCAAAACAGAGCCACCATTTTACCCACCTCTCTTTAATTTGTCACCTGTCTGCATTCTAACATGCCCTTGTTGACTTAAATTATCCTTGTAGAGACCCTCTTTTCCCAGGTTAATGACTAGTACTTTATCAGTTTCTGTTTTTGTTTTTTTTATAAACCCCCAAGGCTTGTGCTTGTTGAATATAGGAGCAGAACTTGGCTGCAAGGCATTATGGTCACAGCAGCGAAGAAGACTAATGAACCTGTTTGTAAATGTATAAAAACGCAAGATTTACTTTCTATTTTCAGGGTTATGCAGGGAAATACTTTTTCTAGCCACGACACACCGTTAGTTAAAAACGCAAATAGAGTCCGCAATCGAAACTGCTTTAACTCCTACTTTTGCTGCTAAGGAAAATTGAACTCCATTTTAAGAGGAAATATCTGTGTAGTTACAGATAATTGTATTTTCTTTTATTTTTTTAGGGCTAAGGGTCAGTGAGATACAAAACATAACACGTGTCTGTGTCAGACAGAGAGAATAGAGCTATCTATTTGTGTGCCTACAAGGTCTGTCTAGACCCTCAAATAGAACAGAAACCTTCATATGTCTCGAGACCAAGTGACATTTCCCATCACAAACGCTTGGAAGAGAAAGTGCCCCTTAGAAAAATTCTTCTGGCCAGCTTTATTATATGTGTGTGTGTGTGTGTGTGTGTGTGTGTGTGTGTGTGTGTGTGTGTGTGTGTGAGTGTGTGTGTGTGAGTATTTGCCAAAGCTTACTGCTGGCTTAAATAGGGGTGCCAGTGTCGACCCACAGACAATTAAAAAAACTAATGAGAGGCCTTGAACCACCATACTGCCAACATCTAATTACATTTTTTTTTCAAGAAAACGGATTTTTAGTGTTTTATTGTTTGCCTTCAAAGAGAAAAAAATTTTTGTCCCTTAAAAAATAAAACGTCTTTATCTAAAAAAAAGAAGAAAAAAGCAAACTATACAAAGACAATGCTTGATCTTATTTCCTGCAAATGTTTTTATTTTTAAATACAGATAATTCACATCATTCAAAGCTTGTGATCATCACATATGATGAGGCAAATGAGCCTAGTTTGAAACGCAGACACTTAAAATAAATTAAAAAAATTGAAATTCACTCCAGAAAATTTTCCAATTTCAAAACTCTGAAGGTTTTATTGTATATATATATATATATATATATATATATATATATATATATATATATATATATATATATATATATGTATATTTTTATATATGAAAAATCCTAGTCATACCAAGCTGTCACTCCTGGGCCCCTGAGCAAGACCCTTAACCTCATAGCTGTTCAGTTGTATAAATAAGAAAACATATAAGTCGCTCTGGATAAAGGCATCTGCCAAATTCAATAAATGTAAACGTAAAGATTTGACTTCACATAATAAAATAAGGTCATACACCAGGGAGCGCTACTGTAGCTAAGCTAGCCATGTTTGATGCATGCAGCAGGATCATAAGCTATAAGCTAAGGACATGGTAGTCTGTCCACTCACACAGCACGTAGTTTCTACACTAACGTGTCACTTTTTATGCATCCCACACTAGCTGTTTTTTTTTGGATAATCCTGGCTTTGCTTTATGACATTTTCTGGCTGGTCATAGTGCTGAGTCTGTGCTATTACTCATTGTTCCAGATGTGTTGAGCTCTTTGAGGCATCCTGTGCATCTGTTTTAGGACCAGCTTGTGAGCTGTGGCCCAAACATACAGAGCTTGGGATATTATTGCTCACGTAGATTATTTTTGACAACACTACCATTAGGTGCGCAGGCATCCATCAGCAGGACAAATGGTTGACTGTCGGGGTTTATTAGCACGAGTCCCACTGTTCTGCTGAATAATGCTTTTAGCGGTGGGAACCCATTTTGCCATATCGAGCTCCTATACCCTCCCCCACTGGCGTGTTGTTCATATCTGAAGGGTATGATGCATTTCACTAAGTGCTTGATATTGCCATTCCACCAAACCAACAGTTTAACAGTGTTTAACAGGTGTATGTGCAGCTTATATGGACGAACTTGTCCACCATGTGCTAGAAAAACTAGCTAAAGACCACCAGCTCCTTTTGTGACAAGCTCACATGAAATGCTGGAATGAAGGTTTCCAGTAGTAAAAAGTAAATCAGTAATGTATTGTATAATACAGCTTATTTTCTCTCTCCTGCTATTTCCCAGGTGCACAGCATACTTATCTGCCCCCACATGAGCTGAAAGCCAGAGTTGCTCAGTGCAATTATTGCTCTCAAGCCACAAATGCATAGTTCCAGCTTCACAGGTGCATACGTTTCGAACCTTTTGTGAAGGAACTCTTCATAATTGCTCATAATTGATATTTATTTCTTACTACTGATTGAAGTCATGGCTCAAACAGGTGCAAATGCATTGTTTAATGAGATACAAGTTCATGCTTTTTTTTTTTTAACATTAGTTATAGAGCTGTCCTTTGTGTTGGGAATTCAGGTGAGTATGTTAGTAAATGTGTTTAGTGAAAGGCAGATGTTTTCTGGTGAGAAATAGAGATAATGTTTTTCTTACCACAGTGATAAGGTCATGGCAACTGCTGTAAACAGGATATATTTTAGAAAACACTTTTTCAGCAGGAACATTCAAATGTCCCTATAACTTTAATCCCTATTCCCACATGGCCACAAATAGTCCTATGGTCCTTATTAGGTGGTAAAACAGTGTTAAAGGCATCATGAGCTTTAAGGTTTTCAAGCCCATGTATTCGCCAAGCAGCTACTCTTGCACCTTTCTTTTTTTCTTTTCTTATTATTCTTTTGGACATACAGTTGCAGTAGTGCCTGTTACTCATAGCAAGATTTGTTGAGTCACATTGTAAAATAAACTTCTGATGTAATTTAGAACCTTGTGCTGTGCTACAGCTGCAGAGACATGCCAAAGAGACAGATGGGGGGATGGACACAAAAGTCTACATGCTAATGTAAATAGAGGCTGTACTTTTGAATTTAGACTTTAAAAGATAGCTTCATGCTGGATATAAATTGGAAATGTTTTGTCCATATGGCATAGCAAATTAGGATAATGGTCATTTTCACAGAAACAGCAGATGGGTAATTGCAATACTGTTTATAATTGTAGCACTTCTTTTATATCGATTTATAACAAAGCCAATACTTTATTTCACAGAATTACCAGTTCATGCTGCAAATGATATATTAACGCTTGACAAGACATAAATCGCTGATTTAAAAATAGACTTCAGCCTCAACCTTTACAACAGCATCCACTTTAAAACAACCCACATGATTGGATGCAGGAACCCCCTGGATGTAGTAAGCCAAAAACGCTATTCAAACAGATGATATTTTGCAAGGGTACCAAGGTGATCTGATTTCACCAGACTATGTTTGGGTGAGTCTGCTCCATGTTTAATGAGCCGCTCTGAAGAAGGCCCAGATGAGCCGAGTGTTTTTTTTTAACAGTCCTTTGAAGTGCTTCCCAATTTACAGCGTCTTATGTTATTGATTTCATAAACAGCCGCCATGGTTTCACTGAAAGTGCAGGGGAAGAGACCAATAACAAAATCCTTCGGAGGGATGAAGCAGGCATGCAAATCACGATAAGCCTGGATTCCGAGCACAGCTACGAGCACTCTTTAATCAATGGCCGGCAATTATTTCTTAATAACCAGAGTGTTTTATTATCACGAAGTGCGATGCAATCAGTTTCCTGTATAGAGTTGTGGCATTGCCTTTTGCTGCTAATGGAAAGCTTTTAAAATTAGATGCAGATGTATTTCTGCAAATGTTTATGTACACATTTACGAAAATGCAATGTGCAGTAGTAGTCAATATTATCAAACGATCACTCTAAGCACTTTCAGCAGAATTATTTCCAGGTTAGTGTATGTACAACAGGACAAACCTTTGTAGACCACAAAGCTGCCACAGCTGAGCCCATGAACAAGGCCCTTAACCCTCAACTGCTCAGCTGTATAACTGAGATAACCGACTCCGCTCTGGAAAAGGGTGTCTGCCAAATGCCATAAATGTAAATGTAATTGTAGACACTACACAGATTCAGGATGCGTTTGTAATTGTTGTGGTTGCTAACATTCCTCATTATTAGATCAGCTCTTTTATTAGCCAGCTGATGATACTATCTAAGCTTTAGGCTTCTGTTTTTTTTTCCCCAGACAAAGTTCTAGTGTTTGTTTACTTTTCATATTACAGAGTGCAGAGAGTTCACTTTGAAACTTTGCTCAGTTTGTGATTATTCAGAGCTCCTAGCTAGAGGCAAATCTAGCTAGCTCATTGTTGAGTATTTACATTTATATTGGGACTCCTTTATTACAGTGGATATGAGATCCAGAGATTAATATATACAATATATATAAAATATACCATCTAGTTTCAATTGTGTTGTTTTTTTCCTTGCTGAAATACAAAACCCTTGATGAAGTGCTCTCTTTTCTATAGCAGCTAGATCGACTCTTCCAGGTCACTGCAGTCTGATGTTCTTCATCCCAAAAAGAAAAACTGCTTCATGACCTGTTTTCTGAAGTAACTAAAGTAGCCCTGACCTTCTATTTAAGTAAGTGTTAAGTGTAAATAAGGTGTATCCACCCTTTTACACACTCAAGCTAGACACAGAGGAATAGTTTATGATGACAGTAATTACAAATCATCCAACGTCCTGCTCGCGATGTATTTACACTGTATGTGACTGCTGGTTTACATCTTTAACATCTGCTTACTTCATACCTCTGCTTAAGAAACTCATGCTTGACCCTACAAATGTTGATAACAACTGACATATTTCCCTCTTTCTATTCCGATTCAAGAGCCTGGAACGTGGAGTGCTGTCTTCATTGCCTTCAGCTAAATTGCCTCCTGGATGCCAATTATTGTGGTTACAAGGCCATGTATTTTTTGGAAATGGCCATTCTTGCAGTTACTCAGGCTTTACACAAAAAAAAAAAAAAAGCCAGACAGAATTCTTATGTCTTTGTAACTCACATTCCTTGACTTATCTGTTGCCTTTAACACTGTGACTCGCACGGTTTTCATTTCCACACATGGCAACCTTGAAGACTGACAGTAACACTCTGACCAGGGTCTCACCCTATTCGCAAAATCAATCTTACCTCAATTTCAATCATTATCAGCCTTACTACTGGACTCCTTCGGGGGTCGGCACATTGATGAAATATTGCATAGAAAATCAGTCACTAGGTCTCATAAAGAAATTGTTAGTTTTGTTAATGTAAATCATGAATTGAGGAATATTGAATACATAAATTTCACACTATTATGTGGACACTATGTGAAGGACATGCAGGAGTCAAATATATTACTCTGTTATATCCATTAAACTGCCGTCCTTCTCAACCTATTTAACCTGACTGATGCAAAGGACTTATATTTAAATTAGCGCTAACCACAACTGAATATTTTGCCATCCAAGATCCCATGTTGTGGGCATTTACATAATAAGTGTTGTGCAGCAAAAACCAAGCATGTCTAGTCTTGTTTTTACATTCTGATATGTGCTTAAATGGCAAGAGCTGCCTATGTGGTTGATTACAGCTTTCAAAGTGTGTCCATGTTTTAAAAAGAGAGAATGGGTAGCTGTGATTAAATCAGGTACAGAGAACTAGTTTCAGAGAGCACGAGTGTGTGTAAAAATAAAATTGTGTAAGCATGCATATAGGGAGATGGAAATGTCTGCTGAGAATTCATTTTGGAAATGAGGAATGCTAATCACTGGTTGAATAAAACTCTTGCATAATGCTTTGCTGAAGAAAAGTCTTACAGCTAGAATCTTGCCAAGCCTGAACTATTTTTACCAAGATGCCTTGCATCAGTCTCAATAATATTGTGAAAGCAATTCTGCCTAGCTGTAAAATTAGGAACTTTGTGGTTAGGGAGTCTTAACCTTTTAATAAATGGCAAAAAAGATTTAAATGCAATTAAATAATTCTGAAATAATGCAAATGGGATTAAAACTATTTTTTTAATACATCGGTGTATGTCGAATAGACTTAATATAACTAAGTACTTGCTGGTCAGATTAGTAGTAGCTTGTGAACTTTGTATGAGTAAGAGTGCTGTTGTTAAGCATGACCATGGCTGTGAGTGTAATCACAACCCTCCAAATATAGCGGTAGAGTAGCATGGTTTCAAGTGAGACATTCCTTTATACAGCAGTTCTATAATCATTAAATTAAAAAAAATAATACACACACACACACACACACACACACACACACACACACACACACACACACACACACACATACACACACACATACATATACATACTTATATGGACACAAAAGTGAATACACCCTCCACATTTCAGCAACCATATTAGTATGTGTTCTGAAGGGACAACACTAAAGAAATTAAACTTTAATATAATACTATAGAAATGAAAGCCATTACTGTCAAAATATATCCAAGTTTCATTTCCATAGTACAGATGGTCCCCAAGTTACGATGCTTCAGCTTACGATTTTATGATGATGAGAGCTATACGACAAAATTGTCAAAATATTTTAAATTTCGCACAAAAGGCACAGGCACCAGCATACGATGTACGATACGTTGGACATGCAGCTGGGATGAGCGTATCTCTCGCCCTGTGAGATGCCCCACTCTCACTAGCTGTCGACGAAGTAAAGTTGTATTTTTCTGTTTCAAATGGTTTCAAACAGCAATTTTAGTGATAAAACCATGTCTTCCAAGTGCCCAAGTATATCTCCTGCTTGTAGTGAAAATATGGAGAGGAAAGCCATCAGTTTAGAGCAGAAAATGAAAATTATAAATCATCATGAAGCAGGAAAAGCTGTCACAGTCATAGCACCATCTTCGACTTACGATATTTTTGACTTACGGTTGGGGTTGTCGTAACGTATCTCCATTGTAAGTAGAGGACTACCTGTATTGTCCCTTGAGAAGACATATTAAAATGGTAGCTGAAATGTGAGGGATGTAGTCATCATTGTGGCACCATTTCAGTATATCTTCTTTCTTTCTTTCTTTCTTTATTTATATTTTTGCTGTTGGAATGGAAATAGTTTCCAAAAGAGTCACATCTGCTAAAAGAATTGAATGTTGCCATTACATTCATGACATTTGGCAGATGCTCAGATGCCCTTATCCAGAAAGACTTATCTAATTTATACAACTGAGCAGATGAGGGCTAAGAGCCTTGCTCAAGGGCCCAGCAGTCACATTTTGGCAGTGTGGAAATTAGAATTCACAACCTTCTGAACAAAAATCTAACATCTGCCAACAGACATAATAACGTTATACGTTATGTTAACACAGTTAAGTTAATAATATTTGCTACTAATAAAATGTATTGCAATTTTTGAAAAGCTGTTTGTTTAATCAGATTAGTGGATGACTAACTATGAATTAATCTCAAAATATTGTTAGATTGATGTCTCAATTGAACTAAATATAGTATAAGAATCTGCTTTTATAACCTTATGCATGTATAACAATTGAATAAATGAACTGAATAAATGAACTTTGCCATTTTGAAATTATATTATATCGTAATTGTGATGATCATCATATCGTACAATATACATTTATTTTAATTTAAATTAAATAGAACTGGATCTCCTATAAAATGGTTATGCTTAATGTATTACGAACCCAGGCAATGCCCTTCCAGAAATATCATTCTCAGGATCTCCAGCATGACAACCTCTGATATCCGTTTCCAGTTTAATTTCCAGTTCTATAAAGTAAACACTCAAGAAGTTTAAAATAAGTGAACAATATTATGATTTTTTAATGACTAAGCATGAATATTGCTGCCTGACTTGTCTGGTCATCAAGAGTACTCTCTGGATTACCTATTGGCTTAGTTATATCTTCTTCGCTTATGATTTGATATTTCGAATGTATTATTAACCTTGTTTATGTAGATTCTGTAATAAAATACCTTCACATGGATCCTAATTCTTTTCCCGAGTCTGGTTTGTTACATAAGACAATGGGTCCAATAGAGGTTTGGGATTTACAAAAACCATTTAAATCCAAAGGCCACCTTCTTAGTGCAGAAGATCAATAGCTCCAGCCCACTATTTAGAATCCTGAATCGACAATATATCCACTGCATCTTTATTTCTTACTGCCTAAGGCAATTCCAAATCTTTCAAATGGAATGACTTTGCCTCAGAGGCCTAAAATATATCGGTCATCCTGATCCATTATTGCCAAAAAAAAAGATTCTTTAGAGATCAGAACAGGGGCAATTCTGTGGCAGCATTATAGAAACCACTAAAATTATAGCCTTATGCTTTTCTATTCCAGGAAATGTAACCCTGCAAAGGTATTAGCAGGAGGGTGCAGAAAATTCTGAATGACCACAGAGAACCAGCAAAACAATTAAAGTCTTGCCCAGCTTGTTGAGACATCTTATATTTACATTTACATTTGTGGCATTAAGCAGACGCCCGTGTCCAGAGCGAAGTACAAAAGTGCTTTGAGTCTCTAACAATGAATAATTCTACACTGCTACACTAGATTACAAACTTAATATAAATCAGACTACAACTCTTGATTTTTACAAAGCAAACTTGGAAAGTGCTAGTTTAAGTGTTTCAGGAAGATGAAGGTCTTCAACCGTCGCTTAAAGATAGCCAGGGTCTCCGCTGTTCGGACATCTAGGGGAAGTTCATTCCACCAACTCGGTGCCAGAACAGAGAAGAGCCTTAAAGTATACTTACCTCTCATTCAGAGAGTAGGTGTTCCAGTCGACTGGAGAATCTCAGACAGTATGGTGCAGTGCGAGGTGTGATGAGGTCACTGAGGTAAGATCTTCCCCCTGTTCAAGTCTTTTCAGCTTGAGAAAACTATATTATAAACTATATATCAAAAGATGAATTAATGAAAGATGAACCCTGGTCTTAACAAAGAATTCTTCCACCAGTGTTTATTGTCACCTTGGTTAATTGTGAGATCATCATTATAATACCCCTAATACATGACACATGTTCCTCAAATTACGTGAATCTGGCATCACAAATCACTGAGGTCACCATGGCATCTAAAGACTAATCACTCATTTTGATGTCCATTTGTAAAGACCAATTTTACAGGATTATTATAGTTCATATCAAGCATCCTTGCTTACTTGTAGATCACAGTTTCAATACAGATCCATGCAATATCCAAAGACAAAAGCTTTTCCATCATGATATTCCTCCTGGACTGCTTCTTGAAAACACGTCATCCTGTGCTACTCCCCAACTTCCCTATTGCCATACAGACAGTTCAAATTATATATTGTGGTGCTTCAACACTTTGGTATCCCACAGGATAACAAGAGGGGAGCAATTCATGTCATAGATTTTGAAAGCGTTCTGTCAAAAAGTCAATATCAATGCCATCATATCTTCTGAGTACCACCCACAGACTATCAAGTAGACCATCAAATAAGAAAAAGTCCCAGATCCTACTGTGCTAATAAACAACATGACGTACGTTTTTTTATTTTGGTATTTTATTTTATTTTCTCGCAGTTTCTGTTTCTATTTTCACTCTCTTGTCTGCTTAAATAGCTGAATTTTGCTAAAGCTTATCAAGGTGCCTTTGCTTATGGCTTGTTCTTCTCATCCTTCAGTGTTCAAAGATTTTTTAAATCTTAAAATTTTTATAAGAAGAAGGTTGTGATTATAAGTATTCTTTATTATATTATTGTTACACATATGCATACACATATCTCTTTTAAACAAAACTGTGATTCTAAACATGCTAGTCACCATGAGAACAGACCACCTGCAGAATTTTTGAATCTCAGATTTGAAATGTTTGTCTTGCAATTTTATTATCCTTGCTGTTTTATTAGTGTAGCATCATGGCTACCAAGAGCAATATTCTTGGACTTGTCAAGTAACATGTGTTCCAAGAACAGCTCATATAAAAATATCAACTCATTTATCAGAAGTAAGTACACTACACATGTAAAATCTATTGTGTGTGTGTGTGTGTGTGTATTTTGAGACTCTCCTTCATGTGGTGTATTTACAAGTTTCATTTACAAAACCCTTTTCCTTGCCTCTAGTGGTGGTGGTGGTGGTGGTGAGAAGAACCCAGTAATATCTTAAGGGAAATAATAAACTAATAAAAATGTTATTAGAGAAGTCTGCTCTAATAGCACTATTGGGAGAGTCAGTGCTGAGCTTATAGAGCATCATCTGTGCATCCATCAGGTTTAAAGGTATGCAGTCATGTCCAATCTAATTGTGATTTGTCATATTTGCTAGAATAGATGTCAATGTGTTTAAAAGCAGCTGAGTTGAAGCATGTGGAGGTTTCTCTTCAGGGATATTGTTGCATGTTTTACTTACTACCATACAATCCTACTGTATATCTGTACACTGGTGTCCACAGCCAGATCCAAGCCTGTCATTGTCACTTGTTTTTAGAAACTGATTCTCACGCTCACACCTTCAAAATCATGATCATGTATGAGCAATATCTGTCTTCTGCTCATTTATTCACTTAGAAAACAACTTAGACTGCATTCTGGCTGTTTAGGCCACCAGGCTTGAGCTTTAATCGACTTTTCTGAGCATGCCAGTTGGACCCTTTCCTCTTTGGATGGTCAGTAATGAAAGTGAACAATCAGTAGATTTACACAATAGTTGCATCAATGCAATTCGTGCATTGGAGAATAAAATACTTGGAATATAAAAATAGTACAAGTGCCTAAAATGGATAGGAGGAGATTATCCCCAGTTTTGAACCTGTAGCTTGAATTTTATTCCATACTGATATTCAAATTTTATTTATTGTTCTCTGGTTTGGATTTTTTTTATGTTTTCGAATAATAGACTTCTAATGTTTGTTTCATAATTTGTATATTTATAAATTATTCGATATTTTATTTCTGGGATTATTGTGGCCCTGCTGGTAGAATTCTCCTGTTCCTCTGGCTTTCTTCACACACCAGTTAAAAACATGTAGACAGGTGTATTCGCCACTTTAAATTGCCCTTAGTGCGTGTTCTTGCGTGATATCCTGCGATAAAGATAGGATGTGGAGCCGTCTAGACTCTGACCACGGTATTTGACTAACTGATTCAATAATAAAGCTATTAAAGCTGAATAAATAAATTAAACAGTTAATTTTATTGATGGATAAAACTTTCTTGTCATTGCATTGTAAAGATAGTACTGGTATACTGTAATATACTCTGCAGTTTACCATCTATCAGAGGTGCAAATAGACATGAAAAGATAAATATAAAGGCAGAAGCTGTTGTGCAAGCAGATATATATTTATATATTTCAATATATGACAGTATATAACAATAAATGTACACTGTATGTAAAGCTGTACAGAATGTTTTCACAGATGGTATACAGATATACAGAAGATAATGCTATGTAGGATATGCTGTTAATTTACAATTATGTACAGTTATGATTATAGAGAAATTATCCTCTGGTGTCCTCGTGGTGTAGTGTTCAGCAGGATGATGGTTGTTACATCAAAGCTGGCCCTAAACCTGCTGGTTTTGGTGTGTATGTTCCTACATCTTCTTCTGGATGGAAGGAGGTTAAACAGATTGTGACTGGGATTCAAAAGTCCCTGATGATGATGATGTGTGCTCTGTTTAGACATCTACTGTGGTGAAGGTGGTCAGTGGCAGGTTGTTGGGTGTCAATGATGCATTGGCTGGTTTTGACCACCATCTTTAACCACCCTTATTTTCTGTATTTTATATATACATGTTTGACACAAAATAAACTTATAAGTACTTTTTTTAATACAGTAACAATGTATGTGTTGTTTTATATGCTATATAACCGTGTGTAGTATATTTGTAGAACCTTCTGGCAATTATGCCTGTGGGGAAACAACACTGCTTTAGAACAGTGTATTGTATTTTGTATTGTATTTTATCGCCACCTTGTGTACATTTAGAGTATTACACTAAAATGAAACTAACGAACACACACACACACACACACACACACATTCAGTTTTCATGAATTGAGTTTTGCAAATGTATTTTAGCCTGGTGTAAGTCGGTACAAATTAGATTTGCAGCAGGTAGAAGGCCGACTGACTCATACTACCGAGTGCTATGAATATAATATACGTGGCAGACAGAAGGTGTGTTCGAATGTAGTGTAGGCTCAAAAATAT
>NC_060911.1:3832500-3892500 GCF_014805685.1 Silurus meridionalis | reverse complement strand
GGTACACGGGTACTGAACCGACATCCCTGAACCGAATATTTTCGGTCCAAATACGTGTACCGTTACATTCCTACAACACAGCCATTTTGGCCTTTTTTCAATTGCGGCTTTTGTCCACACGGCGGCAGCAGAGAGCGTGCAATCAATGCCCAATCTGTTCCGCGCCACTCCCCCCGAATCACGACGCCGCCGGATCTCCTACCGCCCGCACAGAGGCAGAGGCCGAGCCGGAGCCCCGCCCGTGGCGTGTTCGCGTCGTATCTCGCTTTAACGCTAGTTTGTGTATTCTTCAGAAGCCGGACATCATTCTTAATTCAACTGACCGCACAGTGGACCATCAGATCAGTAACCGGATCTTTCCAAAAAGAAAATCTCGAATTATAGAACTCACCATGCGCGGACGCGGCTGGACTCTGTCCCGGAGCAGCAGCCCAGTCTCTGCCCGTTAGGTCTCTTCTGAACCCCGAGTAAGAAGACTGTATTTTTCCCCTGAGGTACCGTATACCTTAGTCATTTACAATGGAGGTGTTCCGGTGAAATACAATGTCTGTCTGTAGACCGGCCAGTGTAGGACTCTGAGCAAAAGGAATAAATCACTGGTTAATACACCGAGGAAAGTGTCAACCGGAGGCGGAGCACCGCTCCCTTTTTTCGCTCACCGGAATCTACTCGAGGCCGCGGCTTCGGACGCGGCCTAAAGGACAACAGGAGTGACTTTTGCGTCTTTTTAAGACTTTCGATAGGTAACTGGATTTCACCAGACCAGGACCAAAGCAGTGTGGAGAAATGCCCTAAGTGTGATAGAGGTTTATTGAGCGTTTTATTGGCTTTAGAAGGCGGTTTTAATAGAACAGAATGGCGTCTTATGTAGATAGCAGTTTTCGGCAGGCGATTATGAAGAACCCCATCGAAAGGACGCAACAGGTAAGAAGCAGGATGCTGTTTATTTCTCTTTATATCAAGAAAGACTTCGAATTTAAGGTTTTATTTTATTTGATACGTTTTTTTGTGTATTATTTGTAACTGGAGCTAAGCTAATATAACAACCCGTAGCCCCCGGTACTATTACTTTGGGATATTGGGATTGAGTTTGGACACAGCGAGAATAAACTATATGATTAATAAATATTTTTTTAGGGGAAAATGTGCGTTTATTTTGGACAGTGAGGGAAAACTTGTCTTTTTTTCTGAAATTTTCCCCTTTTGCGGTCGCGAATGTGTGTCCTATTTTAACCGCTGTACTCCGCGATTCTTCAGCGGCTGAATCCCAAAAAGGCTGTTCGGCTCCTATACGAAGTGCACTACGTCATCCTTAAAATATGGGCCTGTACGCCCTACCTAGGGCACTTATAAGTACAATAGGGCGCTTATGTGGATTCGGCCCTTTATTGCAGGGTCAGCGTGGCGTAATGAGATCCAGTCTCTCTCTCTCTGTGTGTGTGTGTGTGTGTGTGTGTGTGTGTGTGTGTGTGTGTGTGTGTGTGTGTGTGTGTGTGTTTGTTCACACTGATGGACCGCAGCGTTTTTCCGGGCCTTTCCTACTTTATTTGGGTTGCAAATGATGATGTGAGCTCATTGAGTTTGGGGGGGAGAAGCAAAACAATGCGTCTGATTGTTTAAAGGTGCAGTGGGTCAAATGTTTCATCACTTACAAATGTGAATAATGTGGGAGATTTGTGCAGAAATCAGAGCAGCAGATCAAGTCTTTGTGTCAGACCAAGTTGTAGGAGTTAAATATGCATATAGTTTGGAAAACGGCTCAAAATCTTTGTGTGCATTTGCTCATTTTATAAACGCACCCCTGAAAACTTATTAACATCCTCATCCATCATCGTTCTTGTATGTTTATAGAGTTCAGACCTGGTGTACAAGTGATCAAAATGGGGGGTTTTATGCACATTGGTTGAAATGAGTCTAAAAATCATTGACTTCATGTATTTATTTATCAGAGGCCATCCTTCCACAAAACCTAAACAACTTAATTAGTACCAAATCACTTCCAGATTCTTACACCGGACATGTCTGATTAGTTTTCAGTAACAGCAGCTCGGACAGCAAGGTGGGATTCATGAAAATTACGTTGTTATTTGTTGCAGAAAATCATCAAATTGTTACATGTAAGGAGTCTCCAGTTCGAGTGTTGGTGCTTTGTAACAGTCATGGAAAACATCCGGTCTTTGAAGTTTTGAAGTTATTTATTTTCTTCCTTTTATTGAACTTTCAGCTAAAATACAATGGGCTGGAGAGAAAACTATCAGGAACTGTTTCACAAACTTTCTGTAACATTAAACGTGATTAATAAGTTTAAAGAGGAAAAATGGGGCTTTATAATTTTCAGATTTTACTTTTACAGCAAATTCTTGCTTATCAGAGCACAGGATCAAAGTGCTGGGTCAAACATTATACAGCAACCCTGGACACAAAGGGTTAAGGGCCTTGTACAAGGGCCACAGAATGGCAGCTTGGCAATACTGGGGCTTAAACCTCCAACCTTTTGCTCAGTAACCCCGAGTCTTAAACCCCCGAGCCCGAGTGTCTTAAACCCCCGAGCCCGAGTGTCTTAAACCCCCGAGCCCGAGTGTCTTAAACCCCCGAGCCCGAGTCTTAAACCCCCGAGCCCGAGTGTCTTAAACCCCCGAGCCCGAGTGTCTTAAACCCCCGAGCCAGTGTCTTAAACCCCGAGCCAGTCTTAAACCCCGAGCCCGAGTCTTAAACCCCCGAGTCTTAAACCCCGAGCCGAGTCTTAAACCCCGAGTCTTAAACCCCGAGTCTTAAACCCCGAGCCCGAGTCTTAAACCCCCGAGCCCGAGTCTTAAACCCCGAGTCTTAAACCCCGAGCCAGTCTTAAACCCCGAGTCTTAAACCCCGAGTCTTAAACCCCGAGTCTTAAACCCCGAGTCTTAAACCCCGAGTCTTAAACCCCGAGTCTTAAACCCCGAGCCTTAAACCCCCGAGCCTTAAACCCCCGAGCCTTAAACCCCCGAGCCACCACTTTCAAAAGAAAAATGGTTTAAAAATTTTTCTTTTTTTAAATCATTGTTTAAAATTCGTTGATTATGAGTCCCTTTGCTTTCCAGCCAATAGATTGCATCATGACGTTTGTTATAATTTCAGGAATATGTCACATGAGACATCATAGGTTTTTAAATGAAATCAAGCCACGAGTTCTTCTCCTGATAACAGAGCTTCTTCTTTATTTTGGATCTGAATCAGTGTTCACACACATGCTATTTTTCCACGGGTAATGGTCAGCAGTCGACAGGTGCTTTTTGGCCTTTTTTGGCTTCTCAGGAAATTACAAGGCTGACCGCTAATGACTTTAACCCTCGTGTCTGTTTGTGAACTAGACAGAAAAAAAAACAAGACACACACTGGCTTGATAAATCACCCTGAGTGTTTCTGCACTTCAGAAATGCAGATCCGTGACTATATGAGCAGAAGGGTGTCTTTTTTGGTTCATATGAAAGCTGTGAGAACAGCTGCGTTTTCACCAAGGGATTGTGGTGATTGTCTGTTCAGCCCAGTTGAGACACAATACAGAAATTTACGAGCTGTTTCATTTGGTGACACCGAGTACAGAGTTATACTCCAAAAACACGCCAGCCATTAGTACATATGTTATAAAAGGACAAAAGTTTTGGGACGTTGGAGTCTTATGATTGTATAGGATGTCTTTTGGCTTTCCCATTTTTCAACTAGGAAACTCAAACCTGTTCCAGCATGAAAAAAGCCAGCTTCATGAAGATATGCTTTACATGGTTTTGGAGTGGAAGATCTCCTTCTATAGAGCTCCAACCCTATTAAACACCTTTGGGATGTATGTGAACGCTCTGGAGCTGCGCCCCAGGCCTCCTCACCTCACCTACATCACTACCTGACTTTACTAACGCTGTCTGAATGATCACAAATCTCCACAAACTCACTCTAAACTCTAGTGGAACATCTTCCCAGAAGAGTGGAGGCTATTATAATTTGTATAGTGTATTTTACAAGCAACTTACATTTTTACTTTATTTGGTTCGGCACGACAGCGGTTATGTTTGAGGAAGAGAGGCTCATGGAAATCGAAAAAGGAAAACCCAATAAGCAACTGTGAATTGTTTTGTCAGTGATTTTTGTGAAAGCAGCTGATTTTCGTGTAATGAGGCCGGTGTTTAGTTTTTCCCCACAAGTATTATCAGATGGTACCGCAGAGCAATGCTCTTTTGTTTTAAAATAGATTCTGATTAACCGTGCAGTTTTCACCGCATGATCTGTGCAGGTCTGAAGTTGTTCCTCACCACCCTTTTTTCCCCTCTAGCTGTTAAATATGTATAAGCAGAAGCGTCTCCAGGGAACGCAGACGTTTAAAGACACAACGAGATATATGTTTTTGAGATTTAAGTAACAAAAACACTAATGCAGACGCTCCATTAGGCGGAAAGCCATAGGGTTAAATGTAATGCGTGTATAAATTATTCAGTGTGAGTGTGGAGAAAATACCTTCAGCTCTTCCTGGAAGCATGAAAGTAACTTCACTTAAAAATTTTAATGGAGGCAAAGAAGAGGTTTCATGCACCTCATCCTGCATGTTTTAGATTTTGTGTTATGGAGTTTTTCGAGAAACGGTATTTATTTTTGAAGGAAGCTGCAAAATGGAATCAGTGATGGTGTAGAGCAAAATGAAGCGTGCTGTTCAGGTTTGAGGGGCTTAAGATGAACAGGTCTAACCATCTGTGATCTCATGAGGCAAAGCAGCAGGTGTCTGAAAGCGTCTCGTCGGTTTCTAACTGTCGTATGACCGGGCAGCTACTCTGCTCAGAGAAATGTGGGGGTAATGAGGCATTGCCACATCCTTGTGACTTATAACTCTTTTTCCACGTTCTCAACTTCTTATTACATAAATTATATACGTTTCAAAGAAGCTTCTTCGAATGAGCAGGCCGAATTTGCTTAGCGTTTTTTTTCCCCCCTTGCTGAATGTAAACGTTTGTTTTGTAGACGTCTGCATATAAAGTGCAGCTGTACCCCTCGAGCAAGACGAGTTGCTGCACGGTTTCTTTTGCATCTATTTTGCACACGCTGTCTCGCACCCACGTGCATGCACGCTTCCGGCGCACGCGGTCAGGATGTTCAGGTAGAGTCTGAGAGAAAGAATAAAAACGTTTGCTCTCAGATGCAGAACTCTGCTATGAGAGTTTCTCACACCTCTTTTTTTTTTTCACACAGCAAACCACAACGCAAGCAGCATGTATTCTGAGACACGGCGCTCGTCTGTGTGTGTGTGTGTGTGTGTGTGTGTGTGTGTGTGTGTGTGTGTGTGTGTGTGTGTGTGTATTATTTTTAAACAGCATGTTCAGATTGCTTTGTGGCTTTCTGCTTTCATCGTATTCCGAAGAAGAGAAATATTATTATAATCCTTAACCATAGTGGTTACTCAGAATGAAGCAAGTAGAGAAACTGCTATATTTGAAACATCATGAATTGACATTCCTCCAAGGAAATATGACTCAGAGGATTAAAAACAAAACAATAACAAAACAAACAGATGTGTAATGGCACGTCCCGGGACCCGGATTCGCAGGTCCAAGATGGCAGCGATATTTACGAATTTCGTCCATATGGCCACCGCGTCCGTTTCCCGACACGCGCATTTACATTTACTGGTGAACGTAAATTTGAGTCTGGGTGTGCAAATCCTCTGTTCGCGGGAATAGAGGCAAGGCATGTGATGGCATTTCCTGTTTGAATGACTCCATGTTGACGAGGCCGTCGCCGGAGGAAACAGGAAAAGCGCCTTAAAGACAAAAAAGAAACAGGAGGAAAGAAAGGGGTTGGAGAACAATTGCTCGAAGGCAATGTTTTATTTACTTATTTATTTTCATCTTGCTTAAGCTTCTGTTTCACCATAAAGGGAAATAAAATAACACACACACCACAAAAGGTCTTTGACATCTTATGTAATGTTTTGTCTTGAGGTCCATCATCCAGATGTACTGTACGATAAGAACGGCTATGGCGCAGCTTTTACCACATTACATTTATTTGCATTTGATACCTCAGGGCACGAGTCTTCCCCCCTTTTTTTTTTAACCCGCTTTTCTTTTTGACGGCGTCCTCTTTGAAGGACCATAGCGTACACACACCTCTCAAACGATTCCTTTGTATTCGGCCTCTTTTGTGTGTGTTTTGGTTCCTGCACAAAAAGATTCTCGGGCTATGCGTCAAAAGGGAGCGCGCCTCCAGTCTCGCATTCAGATCACGCAACACTCGCCATCGGGGCAGATTTTATGGCTTCAGCAAGTGGAAACAGGTGTAGGAATCCCGGCGTATATGATTCACTGATTTTCCACACCCTTCTCGTGCAGTGTTGTGCAGTGAGCAGGAATATTTACTCTCCAGAATATAGTTTTAGGAAATTCTGCCGTTCTAGAGGTCGGCTGATACGATTGAAATATCGTTCTTGCAGTACTGGAAAACGTTTCTAGGATCCTGGATGAGTTACGTGAAAAGGGTGTTGAAGGGAAAATGTTGGGAGTTGAAGGGAAAATGTTGGGAGTTGAAGGGAAAATGTTGGGAGTTGAAGGGAAAATGTTGGGAGTTGAAGGGAAAATGTTGGGAGTTGAAGGGAAAATGAATAACATTTTGCAAAATTGCTTAAAAATGAAAAGCTTTTGGAGGAGAAAAAAAGCATCAGAGGTGTTGCTTTTCAGTATGGAACGTTTTCTGCGAATTACAAACAAAAAGCATATTAACACTTGAAACTTTTAACGCTTTTGATTGCTAGAAAGAAAGCGGAAAGACGTAGCTTTTCCCGCCGCATCGAGTCTGCGTCCTCTTTCGATGCGTCGTAAATCGGATCACGGTTTACGCGGCGCACCGGAGACGTTACCAGAAAAGGACAAACATTCCAGTTACGCAGAGACGCTCTCTCCCCAGGAATTTGTGCGCCTGCCATACTTTTCGAGTTAAACGAGTTCGTTTTTAACCAAACCACAAGGTTTTTCCTGTTGAGCCAAAGGGTGAATTTATTTGTCCATCATCCTGAATAAATAAATGTTTTCAGTGATTACATTTAATAGCTGTGGTGTGAATGATCTACTCGAAGCTACTCAATGATCTTATTGAAAGTAGTTTGTTATTTGCTCTATAGCAGCTCTCAACTCAAAAAAAAAATCGAGTAATATATTCAGAATTCATTTGTTCTATAATATTCTTTATTCTATTAAAAGTATCCATGTAATGTCATGAGTGTAACATGGAGTCGAGGGTTATTTCCCCACGTTCTCCACCTGTTCAGCCAGCTGCTGTATCTCTTCTCTTTCCCCAGAACGACAGATTTTACTTTCATTTATTATGAAACTGTGTGTGTGTGTGTGTGTGTGTGTGTGTGTGTGTGTCCATGAACATTAATCTTTCATTTATGTTTACACGAATAGTATCAGGAACAGATTTGATGTGTATGGGTATAGATTCTCCGAGCCTGACATTGTCTTTCTCTTCCTCTCTCTCTTGCGCTCTCTTGCTTTTTCGAAGCGATGTGTCAGTGCTGATGTTTGCATTAACACACTTGCGGTGCTATAATCATGCTGCAGTAGCTGCCTCTAACCTCCAGACTATCTTTATTTAGCGTGCGCTGATGGAGGAATAAAGTGTACTGCGGTGGAAACCAGCCACGATGCTGATCTGAGTCATGCTGAGGTGAAACTCGGCCCAATTAATAAAAAAAAAAATTAGTGGTCGAAATTTTGACACTGAACAAATGTTTGTGTTCATCTGAGCATAGCGTATGGTGTTTGTGATTTTTGCACGCCATTACGTATTTGCAGTTCTTTTAACCTCCGCTCTTCTGAGAAGATGTTCCACCAGATTTGCGTGAGATTCATCAAGCCACAGGGGTGTTAGTAAAGTGCAGGTGCACTCAGCATTCCAGTTCATCCCAAAGGTGTTCAGTGGAGATGAGGGCAAAGCTCTAAAGCAGGCAAGATCTTCCACTCCATCATGAAGCCGACTCAAACAGGTTTTTGCGTCTTCTAGTTTAAGTGATGAGGAAAATGTCATGCTACCACATCCAAAAGCGTTCATGTTCATGTGCCTCCAACTTGCAGGTAACGGTTTGGCGAAGAAGCACACGTGGCTGAAAAGCCGGGTCCCAATACATTTGACATTGTAATGTACTAATCGTAAATTAAGGTAAAAGACGAACGAGTTTGTTCCTCATTTCAGTTCATCTGTCCTTCTTTGAAAATGATGTGTCGGCACCACGTTTAGTTTAAAAGAAGGAAACTTGCATTTCTTACTTCCGCCTGGAGGAGTTTATGGGAAAGTCTCATTTGGATTTATTGGTGTTACGCTCGGTGAACAATTTAAGTCGGTCTAATGTTAACACAATCATCTTTGTGCTCTTCGCTCGATATATATAAGTTCTTGTCATACCGACTTTTGTAAACTGGTCCTAGACATGATCTCACACACACACACACACACACACACACACACACACACACACACACACACACACTACTGGTGAAGGTTTGAATTTTTGAGAGCATCAGATTCAAAGCCTTTAGTCTAAAATTCCAGCGTGATGATGGCCAGGTTAGGAATTTAACTTGGGTTTCCCAAAGCTTTGGTTTCTCTTTAACAGGTTAATGGAATTTTGTTTTCACTGAACCGCTTGCTAAAGTACAGGCTGTGTCTCAGGTTTGACCGATCGCCTGTCCCTCGGCTGGAATGTGGAATTCTCTTTAATAGACTCCCTGGAATGTGTGTAATGCCGGGTCAGAGTTGACTACGGTGGGTCTTCATGGACAGCTGCTGCGTTCATTCAAACAAAGCTCAGGCGTGTTCCACTCGAAACGCTTAAGATACCCTGGTGCCTCCAATATCCGCTCTTCAAACGGTGGTTCGAGCAACACAAACGTGTTATGCTGACATGACGACCTTTAACCTCCATTGTTTTGATGGGTTATTCTTGTTCGCTGAAAGTCGTGCTTAAAGTCCTCTGTCCTCACGCACCCAGCTGGTACTGACCATTTGTAACTGTCTACAAAGCTTGACCTCTTCGGCACTTCACGCTATTCATCAAAGCCAGGCTTTATATCACTACACCCCGTCCGCATGAAGCCTCATAAATGCCAACGTTAAAAACCAGCCAGCGTTGTAGCACACCTAGTTTCTTGTCTAAGCGGCTAGTTCTAGTTGGCGCACCTTTTTCTGGTTCTTGCTTTGGCCTGCAAACTCACCAAGCGTTATGCACACCTTCTCGCTATCTCACCCTGCCACGTTTAGGCTTTTTTTACTTTATAAAACCCCGAGATGAAGCGGCGCACAGGATTCACGAAAGAGGAAATGACCATTGTGCAACAATGGACGTGTCGCCAGCATTTACGTAACTTTAAAACTTTACATTCGTGTACATGTGCTGAAGGTGGTTTTATCCAGAGTCCATGGAGTTTGTTGCTGAGAAATGCCAAGGTAGTTCCTAAAACCTGGCTACGCTGCCTTTACGCTTCCAATACTCATCCAAGCCTGTTTTTTTTCTTCCTTATACAAACGTGCGTTACATGTATTTGGTTTGTTCAAGAGAAGATTCCATCATTCATCTTTCTGCTAATCTGTAACCAGTTGACTCGGGTGATAGATGGTTTTCTGTTATTTGGTGAGAACTGGCTGAGTTCTTGGTCACAGCACTTGGTAGTTCCTGGTACATCTGGTAGTTCCATGTGAGTTTCACATGTTCTCCAGGTGGGTTGTTGTTTTTTTTTTCTTTTCTCTTTCCTATCAGCCTGCTTCTGAGAAACATGGAAACTGATTGACTCGTGTCAAACACCCTTAGGTGTGAATGTATATGTCTGAACCGTGCCCAGGTTTCTAACCCAGTGTGTGTGAATTCAGAAGATCCTGAATGATTAGCCTAGAACACGTTTACATACAGATTCCCTGCAAAAATATCCTTTGACTCTGTTTTCTTACTGGTAGTATTTGTTATTTGGTGTTTCTGTTGTTAAACACACTCATGCAACCGAGGGGTTTTTTTTTCTCAACCACCGTGCTGTGAATGAATGACCTGATGATGTGGTCATGTTTAGTGATGTGTGACTCGGGCTTCCTTTGAGATGAACGGTGTGTGTGTGTGTGTGTGTGTGTGTGTGTGTGTGTGTGTGTGTGTGTGTGTGTGTGTGTGTGTGTGTGTGCGCGCACAGCCCCGTTTGTACTGGTGGAGAAAGCTGAGTATGTACACGTACAAATGCTGTGTGTTCTTTGGCTTGGTGCAATCATCAATGACTCAGCTTTGCACGCACACACACGCACACACTTTTCAGATTCTTTTTTTCTCTTGAGACTCCCTCTCTTGACTGATCCAGCGTATCGATTTGTCTGACTGCTTTTATTCAAAGGACTTTCTTGTGTTTGTCGTATTTGTGCATGTTTTCAGGTGATACATGTGCAGTGTACAGGCAACAAAAAAAACCAACCAAGTTGTTGCTAAAAAATCTCCGTAATGCCGCTTTTACACCACTCAAAGATGTGCTGGATATATACTGCGTCTTGTTGGACTTGTTTGTGGTTTGTGTGCACAAACATCGTTTTTTGTAATCTGGGAGCGTAAATAATGTTTACACTTGTTCTTTCCTCGCGCTCTCTCTCTCTCTCTCTCTCTCTCTCTCTCTCTCTCTCTCTCTCTCTCTCTCTTAACCCAAACTCTGTCGTCATCAGCCTGTACTTTATCTCTGACTGTGCCAATGCAAAAAAAACGCTGAATGCTGGTTCTGGCTTGGGAACAAATCGCTTCACGTTGACCCGTAATTCCTCTGCAAGTCCCAGATTTTTCGTTCCAAGCAGTCACTCTAAAGCTTTGAGCCCAACCCAGATATTTTCACATCCCTGTAATCAGTGACTTGAAGATAATTCTTTTGTGTTGTGTATATAAAACCCAAAGCAGGATCACATGGTGATCGGTGCTGCAGCTCGGGTCGAACGATGAGCAATGAAATGTAATTGTATGAGTGTAAATGTGCGAAACTGATAACGAGATAACCGGATGGGACAGTTTGGTACAGAGCAATTCCTTATCAGAGAACGTTGCGTTTTCTCCGTTTCTTACCATGAGCCCACCAACTGATTACGAATTGTCCTGTTAATCACAAGAAAACACAACGTTTGTGTGTAAAGACTTCCTGTTACTTTAGATGACGTCTGGTTCTGCTATACCATGTGCCGGAGCTCTCTATTCCAACACCCCTCATTCCGATCGGCCAGGAAGAATTGTGGCGTCTCTGTCTCTGCTGACGCACCGTGATTGTTTTTTGTTTTGCGCACCATTTTGTTTAAACTCGGGTGCGAGAGAAAATCCCAGGAGAGCAACACTTTTCTGAAGCACTCCGACCATCCTGTCTGACATGAGTCACGTTTGGTAACCGATGGTTGCTTTTTTTTTTTTTTTTTTTTTTTTTTTTCTCTCTCTTCTTCTTCCTTCCTCCACCCTGATGCCTCTAGACTCCTGCCTCTTGCTGACACTTCCCCGTAGGAATGTAGGAATTCTGTGGGGGGACCGAACAAGGGCGGAAATGCCATGTTCTGAGAATAAACATCCCCGAAGCAACAATTTCCACCAATCCCAATCCTCCTCTGAGCTATCACCCTTAGCGTATTTTGAAAGATTCGTTTGGCCGTTGTGACGCGTATTGATGTGCGCGCAGTGGTGGAAAAAACGGTATCATTTAGTCAAAACAAATAAAATAAATACATGCATGGACTTCTAATGTATTAATCTGCATGACTATTCGCTTGTAATTTTTTGGAGGAGTTTAAAAGCGTACATAGGCCCCAGTAGGAAAGAGCTTGTGGAATCTCCAGAATGACACGAGTTTCCACTCCAGTCTTTAGTTTCCGTTTCGTATCAAATCTGCTGACGGCTACTGCTTCTCAGGTGGCACTGAAGGCATAACTCAGTATTTCCCATGGTTAAAACTAAGAACCGAAATCTCAAGTCTCAAGTTCTCCATTTCACGCCGATGGAAGGAACGGAGAAAGCGAGAGAAAGAATGACAGGACGGGTATTGTGGAATCTGCAAACATGCCGTTCTTGTTAAACATTGATCTGAAGTGCATTGCGTCATGGGATGGGTGCGAGTGAGTGTGTGTGTGTGAGTGTGTGTGTGTGAGTGTGTGTGTGTGAGTGTGTGTGTGTGTGTGTGTGAGTGTGTGTGTGTGTGAGTGTGTGTGTGTGAGTGTGTGTGTGAGTGTGTGTGTGAGTGTGTGTGAGTGTGTGTGAGTGTGTGTGTGAGTGTGTGTGTGAGTGTGTGTGTGAGTGTGTGTGTGTGCGCGCGCGCACGCGACTCGTGAGTTTGCATGCAGCTTGGAAAAGAAAAAGAGAGACTGTCTGCACCAAAGTGGCAATTATAATAGGGTTGCTGCCCCTTGCTGGTTGTTGGATGTAACTGCAGGGCGTTTACAATTTATAATTTTTTTTTTTTAATGAAGTTCATTTAGTACTAATGATTAACAGAAGCGGATCCTGTACTCGTGTGCTCAGGTGTGTTTTTGTATGTTATTGTTTCACGTGCTAACATGCCTATGTTTTTATGCAGGACCTTCAGATCGTCTACTCTTACCTACATGGGATGGAAGCACTGTCCAGCCTGAGAGAGCACCAGCTCAGGTACAGGCACACAACAAATACTTCAACAATGTTTTGGTGGCCATTTATTTATGTGAATTGTATATCTTATTTATTAATGAAATTTTTTTTTTTTTTTTTAGGTTAATGTGTGAAACAGTTCGCTACGAGCATCATGAAGCCAACGAGGTTTTATACTAGTGAGTATATTCCCAATACACCCCCACACTCACACACACTGCAGTACTTATTGCTGCATTATAATGACGATTACATTTGGCAACAATGAAAATTATTATAATATACCGCATTTTCCGGACTATAAGCCGCTACTTTTTTCCTACGTTTTGAACCCCGCGGCTTAAACAATTAAGCGGCTAATTTATGGATTTTTCCTGGGTTTTTCCCGGTTTCACAAACTTCAAGCCAAAAAACTGAACCCCATAACATTAGACCAATGAAATTGCCGAACGGGTTCAGGTGAACCAATGAAACTCTTTATATTAAATCAGATGCGCTCCCACTGAACCGGGCCGCACCACATCATAAATATGGATGATGTTCCTCTGATGTTTGACCTGCCGCTCACTCGGACTGTCTACAGGAAATGAGAATCATTCATCACGCTGAAAACAACCGGGCATGAAAAAACTCACTTCACCTGTGTTCTGAGCTGCACGGCATCGGGAGAAAAGCTTCACCGATGGTGATTTTTAAACGCAGGACGATGCCAAAAGAAAAACTCTCGAGAAAAATTGTTGTGAAAGGAAGGAGGAAGTCAGTGAACAATGACTTTCTTGGTAGGCTACTGTTTAGATACAAGTCATGTAACAGACACTGTCTTTCATTAAAGCTTGTGTACAGTTCATTAGTTTCAATGTAGACTTATAGACAGGTGCGGCTTATTTATGTTCAAAATAAAAATCTTTGTACAATTCAGCTTATATTTGGGTGCGCTTAATAGTCTGGATATTATGGTATTTAAAATCTCCATCAATAAAATAAACATTAAAAATACATCAAATGCTCTCATCATCTTTATATATATATATATATATATATATATATAATTTATTTTTATTTTTTTTCCCCTATTTGTGGATCATGTTTTACATAAGGGACCTTTGGCCGCCTGAATGTCTTTGCTTTTCTTGTGACTCTGAAACACTGTAGTTTCATAGTCGGAGCTAAAAAGCAGAACTCTGTCATCCTGAGCTTTCACTTTGATGCTCAGAGCAGTTTGGTGTCCATTCATGGTGTCCATTCATTCCACAGTGGCCTTTTGGCTGATAGTTTAATAAAACTCATGACATTTGTTGGGCTGGAGGGTGGAGGTTGCTATTATATATATATATATATATATTAGGGATGCACCGAATATTCGGCCAGCGAAAATTGACCCAAAAGTTCATTTTCGGTTTTCGGCCGAAAGACTTTGATCACCGAAAAAACACGGCCGAAACAGTTTGTTGTGATGACGGAAACAGAAACCGCTGCCTGCACGTGCATGTCTAAAACAACATGTCTGTGGTGTGGACGTATTTCAGTATTTCTGAGAAAGACCCACGGATAGCGATTTGCAAAACATGTAATGCCGAAATTACGTCTGCAAAGACTTTCTTCACGTCGGGTTTAATTTATCTGAAATCCAAACATCCCGATCGCTATGCTGAGTATGAGAGGAACGCAAGCGCACAGAAAAGCAAAACCCCTCCGAGCATGCGCACTCCGTCTGTGGCGGACGTTTTTGAAAAGGCAGGAAGTTTCCCAGTGATATTGTTGTATTGTATCTTTAAGCAGTTGCACTTGTTTTGAATGCACTTTGTTTTTATGAAAGAACATATTTAATTGTACAACCTTTCAGCAGGCCAGAGGGCCTGTACATTATTATTTAATGTACACGAGTGCATTTAAGTTAAACATTTAAGTTAGAATTTTTATTTATTTTATCCTGTGCATTGCTGCAATGTGCCATAAATAAATATTTTAATAATTTGTAATTGATTAATTCTTTGAAACTTTAATATAATTTTATGCAATTGAAATGCCTTGATTTTAGTAAGTTTAGTACACAATCATAGACATAAATTCAATGGTAATAATAATTGCCATAATTTCTTTCGGTGTTTCGGTTTTTTCGGTTTTCGGCCTTGCTTTCCTCCGTTTTCGGTTTCGGCCAAGAATTTTTATTGCGGTGCATCCCTAATATATATATATATATATATATATATATATATATATATATATAATATTATCCATAGCATGGTGGATTGGTGCGGAGTCGATCGTCTACGGCATGACACGTCCCGGGAAACGATCCCTTTGATTAATTTTTATACATATTTATCAGTGGGCATTGTTAAGGAGAAAGAACGAATAAGTGGCAAAGAAAAACTCCCTGAGAGTTCATAAGGAAGAAACCTTGAGAGGAACCAGACTCAAGAGGGAACCCATCATCATCTAGGTGGCACCAAATGTCTATTTTTACAGCTAAACGATGTTGAGGTGTGCAGTGATGGTGATCAAATGCAACTTGTAGTCCTGAATCAGTGTAGCAGACTGTTAACTAGAGTCCAAATCCATCCTCAAAGCTCCTGTGTTACTCTGTAACTTTATGGATACCCAGGCTGTAGATGTGAAACCATCTCCAGCTGCGCAGAGTGGCCTCCAATCGAACAGAACACCATGCAGAGGTAGGCCGGGCCGAAGAGGCAGATACACTGGTCACTGGTACCTCATCTCAGCAACACTGGTTACTGGTACCTCATCTCAGCAACAGCTAATTCCTCATCCCTGGGAATTAGCTGTTGCTATAGAAAAACACATTCGACTGTTGAAATCTTTTTGCACCTTCTGAAACTGCTATTGAAAATGAAATTCAGCAGCAGTGTGGCCTGATAGGAGCGTAAGGAGTCTAAAAAATAGCAAAGTGTAATCCATTTCTCTTTTCTTTGTGTTTTAGCCCGGACGACATCGGAAGCTGCTGGTACATCTTGCTGTCTGGCTCGGTTTTCATTAAGGAATCGATGTTCCTTCCACGCAGCAGGTGTGTGCGTCATTGCGGTGGTGCTTCTTTGTTTTCTAAATGTGTGTGCTTTTTTCTGTATAACCTATAATTGTTTCCCTCTCTCCCTCTCTCCTCTCTCTCTCTCTCTCTCTCTCTCTCTCTCTCTCTCTCTCTCTCTCTCAGTTTTGGGAAACGTTCTGCAGGGAGTTTGCGGCGAGGCTGCGAGTGTATCGTCCTGGAGGCCTCTGAGATGATAGTGGTGTGTGTGTGTGTGTGTGTGTGTGTGTGTGTGTGTGTGAATGAGCTAAAGAGGATGTGTAATTACACTGAAGAGGATGTGAGCTGACGTGTTGCTGTGCACAAAGCGAGACCTTTTTTTTTTCCCCTTCTCCACCACAACTAACTGATTTTCTCTGTGGCTGTCAGGTGGACTATGTGGAAGACAGCGAGGAGTATTTTCAGAGGCAAGCGTCTCATCGACAGTCCAGGAGAAGGTTTCGGAAAATCAACCAGCGCGGCGAGAGGCAGACCATCATCGACACGGTGGAGCATTATCCAGCTAGCAAGCCTCCTCTTCCCCCCGGCCATCACACGGTCGGTACCAAAATACACACTTCTACTCGGGACATCATCAGCAGTTGTTATTTCAATCCGATTGATCGTGTAGCCACTTTTCCCTCCGTTCGTTGTGTCTCTTTATGTGAATCTTTAAGTTATGTAATAGAGCTGGGTGGTGATCATGTTTATTGTCAGCGAGTTTGAGGACAGTTACGGCTCAAATTCACGGGACAAATTCATTCCTCTTACACAAGTTGTGCTAAATTGAGGATTACAGATATACACCAAGAATAACACACACCACAGTGCTGCCCTAGAGAACTAATCACCGCCGAGGATCCGCGACGAAGTAAACTTATCATGATATCGTTCTTTCGAGAAACATTCCCGTCTCGTCCTTCTCTTATGGTTTCTGTCCATTTCTTTTCAGTAGATACGGTTGTTGGTTTTTTTTTTTTTTTTTTTTACTAATCGGGTTTCTTTTGTTTTGGTTTTTTTCCTCATCACCAGGAGTCTTCCAAATCCCAGGTAATATTTCTTTCTGCAATCTCGTATCCCGCCGTAGCTGCATACCGTTTTGCTCTCCCTTTGAGAATAAGCTGCCTTCACAAGAACCGAAACTCCACCGTCTGCAGTGCTGTGGTGCATGTTCCCTCTTTTTTTTAGCTTCATTTTCTCAAGCCTGCTTCCTCTTTCTGCATTCTGCTTTCTCTCCTCTGTCAATGGCACTCATTACAATTTACGCCGGGGGGTGTTTTTTTCTTTTCTTTTGGCGAGCAGCTTGAATTAAAGCTGTTGTCCATCACATTGGGGTCAGCGCTGATGACCGGTGTTGTACTGGGGGTCCGTCATCCCTAAATCCCACCCCCTTTAGTGCAAACAATTACCACTCTTACTAATGTGTGTGTGTGTGAGAGAGAGAGAGAGGGAGAGAAAGGGAAGGGGGGGAGGAGGAGGTGGTCTTTGCAGCACCATATAAGTTCCTTCTCTCTGTATCCATTCAAATTTCTGTTGCTGTGGAGATTTTTCTGGGAGTTTCCAAAAAAAAAAAAAGCCATCCTGATGTTGCTGGGTGTGAGTGCAGTAGAGGAAGCAGTTGAAAGGAAAAGGGAACAAGGCCAGGATTTAACTGAAGAGAAAGTAGATGAGATTGAGTCAGGATGTTGTAGAGGGGGTTAAACAGGATGGTCGGGCGGTCCATGCTCGTTTCTATGAGGAAGTTAGCTCGTTCGCACTGCTATGGATTCGGAGCAGCACACAGGAAGGCCGTGAGTATATTTAGACGCACACTTTTTTTTCCCGGCTCGACTGGCACGTTAGTTTCCTTTTTTCTTTTCCTGTTTTCCTTTAAGATGAAATACATATGTGTTATAGTTTATATGTAACACGTCTACACCTGCTCCTCCAGACAGTCATTTAATGAGCCATGACGGAAAGTGTGAGGGGGAAAAACTACACCGATACAAATGTGTAAAATATGATTTTACACCATTAGAGTTGTGCGTCTGTGCATGTGGACCAGTTGATGTAGGAGGTCATGTGTGCAAACCAATCAGCAGCCTGTCTTCCATTAAGCCTGTGGATATATACTGATTACCGATAAACACACTCGCACGTGCACATTAGGCAGTCTGTTTCAGAGCACTAATCATTAGTCAGGACAGCTGATTTGTTTGTGCTAACCACTAATGCAGAATTGGTGTATGTATGGTGTGTGTTCTTTCTTGGGCTCCTGGATGTAATTGTGCTCTCAGTGAAAGGAGGCTTTAGCGAGCGTAATCCTTTGATCCATCACGGACTAGATGGCAAAAGACAGCGCTCTCTTTTTCTCTCGCACACAATGCGCACACGCTCCCAAATCTGTATAATAACCTCTTCTGGTTCTCTTCCAGCTTCCTGCGGATTTCACGAAGCTCCACCTCTCAGACGGACTCCACCTCCACATGTCCTCCAGTCAGTCTAGATCCAGCATTGCTAGTGACTCAGGCAGCAGCAGCCTATCAGATATTTACCAGGTATACAAATATACACCCACACACACACACACACACACACACACACACACACACACTTTTTTGTAATCTCACAAGCATAATCGTGTTCGCACTTGTATCCAGCTGGGAACGGCAACTTAATCAAATGAAGATGCCGAGACGAGCTACAGGACCTGAGGCTTTTTCTCCGAATAGGGAGGATTTTGTAGCGTTTTCTTTTTAATTACCCGCTCAGGTATAATTAATGAAGTGACAGATTGACACAAAATTAGACGGAATGGTAAAAGATGAATGGATGTGGCTCTAAAAAGTGATAACAATAAGAAACTTCAGATTTTAAACAAGCAACACAACTGACATGCGAACTTCGAAAGTGTAACCCCCAAATACAGTCACTAAAACGTACATGCCGTTTTTCTCTCCCAGGCTACCGAGAGCGATTGCGGCGATGTGGATCTCAGCGGACTTCCCGAGACCGCGGTGGATTCGGAGGATGATGACGATGACGAAGAAGTGGGGAGATCCTCCGACCCCCTGATGAGTCGAGACATCGTGAGAGACTGTTTGGAAAAAGACCCCGTGGACCGTACAGACGATGATATTGGTAACACACACACACACACACACACCATAAGCCTTTCAACCCTCTTGTATTCTGATACTGTATTGAAAACACCTTCATTTATACCTGCATTTTTTTTTTCTTAAATTTTTTTTTAAAAACTCACTGTCTACAGAGCAGTTACTGGAGTTCGTGCAGCAGCTCCCTGCTTTTTCCAGCCTCAGCGTGTCTGTGCGGCGAGCGCTCTGTGCCGTCATGGTGTTTGCTGTAGTGGAACGAGCTGGAACTATCGTACTGAACCATGGAGAGGAGGTGGGTCCTTCCGCATCACAGTTAACACGATAACACGTTGTGTTGTGGCGCCAAAAATCCAGCAGCCTTTAATTATAGCATTCACAGCTCTATTTATCGAACACAATAATGTCTATTATTATTATTATTATTATTATTATTATTATTTTGAGGAGAATTATTTTGTTTGTTTTTGCATATTTTTTTTTTTTGTTTGGACTTTGCATATAATGATGATGAGCCTGGAATATCGGTATGGGAGGAGCTTAAATGTTTTTAGTGCCTTTTAGCAGGTAATCAGTGAAAAACAAAAAGATTATAATCAGTTGTGTGAGATATAAGAAAAAATATAGAATACTGTGCTAAACTTTTCATGGTTTCCTTGGTCACCCTGCTACTGAGATGTATGTCTGATCTCTGGTGTCAAATAAAGAAGCAATAAGCATTGTGTATGTGTGTGTTTGTGTGACGTAGCTGGACTCATGGTCAGTAATCCTAAACGGAGCCGTGGAGGTGATGTATCCGGATGGCCAGTGTGAGACTGTAGGAATGGGCGGAAGTTTTGGGGTCTCTCCTTCCATGGAGAAAGAGCTGATGATCGGCGTCATGAAGACCAAAGTGGACGACTGTCAGGTGTGTGTGTGGTTTCTTTAGTGGATTTTTTTTCAGTAAGGGTTTTTATAATCTATTAATTTTGCTGTTTTGACTCATGGTTGTGTGGTTGTGTAGTTTGTGTGTATCGCGCAGCAAGAATACTGCTGCATCCTGAATCAGGTGGAACTCAACACGCAGCGAGTGGAGGAGGAGGGAGAGATTGTAATGGTGAAAGAACACAGAGAACTTGACCGCACAGGAACACGCAAGGGACACATTGTGGTTAAGGTGAGGTTTTTTTTTTTTTGTTTGTTTTTTTTCCCCCAGTCCAAAAATGTTATTTGATTTATATTATTTTTATGAAAGGAATCCAGAGTGGGCCTCTTCCAAGTGTGTTGTTATGAGTTTGGAGAGACTTGGAGGTTTGTTGATGTATGGATTGTCATGTGCGTTCCTGGATTAATGTGTTTGAAAAACCTTTTCTTCCAGGGAACCCCAGAGCGTCTGATCCAGCATTTAGTGGAGGATCACTCCGTAGTGGACCCAACGTACATTGAAGACTTCTTGTTGACCTACCGGACTTTCCTTTCTAGTCCTCTTTTTGTTGGCCAAAGACTTTTGGATTGGTTTAATGACCCCAGTTTGCGTGACAAGGTATGTTGGACTGGAGTTTTCATTTTAATAGTGCGGAGTGTAATTGTGTAAAGTACACACACACACACACACACACACACACACACACACACACACACACACACACACACACACACACACTGCACTACATCCTGACCCCCGTACTCCTCCTGTCTCTCAGGTGACACGGGTCGTGCTACTTTGGGTAAATAATCACTTTGGTGACTTCGAGGGAAAACCAGAAATGACAAACTTCCTGGAGGAATTCCAAAACAAACTGGAAAGAGAAGTATGTAAACGAGCGAATGCTATTTAATTTAATACTATACACTGTATACATTTAGATTTATTTAATTTCACATTTGTTTATTTTTCGAATCAGAAAATGAGCGGTCAGTTGCGATTGCTCAACATCGCATGCGCTGCCAAAGCCAAGTCCCGTGTGGTTACCATCGCGAGGTCCTCTCGTGAGCTGCCCCTCCCCTTCACTCTGATTGGTGGAGCTGAGAGAGGAACACACCTCTTCATTGACACTGTGGACCAGGGCAGCAAGGCAGAGGAGGCGGGGCTTAAGCATGGGGACCAGGTAAGATGAATTTGGCACGGACAGTACAAGAATGGCACGCTTAAAATGCTTCCTGACTAACTAGTTACTAATTATTTAGATACTTGAAGTGAACGGTCAGACGTTTGAGAACGTCCACCTGTCCAAAGCAATCGAGATCCTCAAGAATAACCTACAGCTGTCCATGAGTGTCAAAACCAACCTTCTTGGTGAGCTTATTCACCTTCCGCACATATGGACACAGGTGATTTAGGAATTCCTTCTATGAGATTTTGTGGAGATCTTTACACATTTCTTATGTCTTTCTCAGTCTTTAAGGAGTTAGTAGCTCGAATCGCAGAGGAACGGAAAAACGGGGTTCCTCACCTTCCTAAGATCGGCGACGGGAAGAAAAGCTCCCGCTACTCTGTTCCTGATCTTGGGGCCGATACTGGGGTTATGTATCAGGAGAAGGTCGGCAAGAAGGCTAAAGCGCACACCATGGGAGGCCGCAACAAACTGATGAAGATTTTGGACAAAACACGCATTAGTATTTTACCTCAAAAACCATACAGGTAGGTTCACACAGCAGCAGCCAGTGTGGTCAACATTAAACATGTTTTGTAGTTTTTTTGTAGCTTTAAAACTACAGTATCCAACAATTAGTAACCCATGGAAGCCCTTTTTCTGCCACATAAAAAAAAAACAATGTTTGTCTTATTGCTAATCGCAATTCCGACTTTATTTCCACAAATTCTGAGTTGTTTTCGAACAACTAACTAATTTCATTTTCAATTTGTAAAACTTTCTGGCACTACAAATATATAAAAATCCATACCGTGTTTTGACAGTGACCTCGGAATAGGGCAGACTCAGGATGACAGCATTGTGGGCCTGAGACAGACTAAGCAGGCTCCGCCCACCACGACAATCACCGGAAGCTTGTCTTCCAGCAACCCTGACTTGGCGCAGGGCCAACAGCGCATCATTGACTACAGCATGCAGCCACCTGGTAAACGCCAACCCCTTTCTTGATGCACAGAGCGCTAGACACAGTTGCAGTTTGGACAAGGCTGTGAGCTGCAGAAGGCAGCTAATGCTGCTTCCCTTCCTGCTTCACTTTTCTTTGCACTACTGACTGTATTGCAGTGGGTGGTTGGGTGGTATGTGGGTTTCAAAAGGCTTGCTGTTATATGTCAGTTTTACGTTCTAACTTTTCCACAACCCTCTTCTCGCTCACAGCACCTGGATTCACTCGTGAGTACTCATGCACTGCCTGGGGGTTTCTCCAGAGTCTCCAGAATCTTATGGTTCTAGCCGCCTTTTTAGATGCACTGTATTAGCAAAAGTTTGTGGACACCTGACCATTCGATTCTATGTGCTTTTTGAACGTCCAATTCTACTTTTATTTCCCATTTGTGGTTCAAAATAACCTCAACTCTTCTGGGAAGATTTTGCACTAGATTTAGGAGTGTGCTCATGGAGATTTGAGCTTAGCCACAAGGCATTTGGTGAAGTCAGGTACCGATTAGAGGTCGACGGATTTTACCTATAGCTGCGTTGGATCGTACTTGCGGATAACTGATTTGGATTTAAAAACGGATACTCGTTTAAATAAAAAAAACAACGATTGTTTCGAACTTTGTTACACAAATAAAAACAGAACTAAATTATGAAAATTTACTAAATGTAATAATTATATTAATAAATATTGAGGAAAATAAGACATGCATTCAATATGAAACAAAAAGTAACACTGCACATAAATAAAAACAGTTACATCCAAAAAACAAAACAAAAAAAGAAAAATACACTTTTCAAATAAACAGCATCAGTGATTTGACCTCTAGAGGCCGCTCTCGTACTGTATAACGCGACCTGGAAAAACTATCGGCATGGATTTTGGATTTTTAACAGTCTACTATTGTGCCGATTAATCTGCAAAACCGATGAATCGGTCGACCTCTTGTGCTGATGTTGGTGAGGTGAGGAGACCTGGGGTGCAATGAGTCTTCCAATTTATTCCAAAGGTGTACAATAGGGTTGATATTGGTTGCAGGCCATTCAAGATCTTCCTCTTCAGCCCATGTAAAGCATATCTTCATGGAGATGGCTTTGTGTACAGCAGTATTGTCCTGTTGAAACAGGTTTTAGTCTCCTAGTTCAAGTGACAAAAGAATTTCTTGCTACCACAGGAAAGGGAAGAAAGAAGAACTACAGGTGATTGGAAGAGTCAGGTGTCCCAATTCTTTTATCCATATAGTGTACCTCTCCTTAGATTTGCTTTCCTTTCCAATCAATTCTTCTTGACTCTCGTAGTTTAACTGTAGTTCCTCGAACAGATTGATTTAATCATATATGTCATGCTGATCTTTCTAGATATGGATCGTCTTTTTCTATATGTTATGATTTATCTGTATTATGAATGCAACTTTTTATCTCTCTACCTTTGTCTAGAACGCTTTTATACGTACCCATTCTAGCTCCTTGAATCTCTCTTCAGTCTCTTTACTTCTAGTTTTGCATTTCTAACCGTTCTGCAGGAACATGAATGTTTTCCAGTCCTTCTTTTTGTCTGTAGTAGCTGACTCCATTCAGTGCTTGTTTCTCCAGCTGTCTTTAATCCTGTATCTCGATTTGTTTAGTCTCCAGTAATTTGAGGTTTAATTCAAACTTTTTTTTTTTTTTGGCGAATTACAGTGAAATTAGTTCCATCGGATCATGTGCATGTGATTAGCATAATGGCATTTGCTCTTAAAACTCATAAGCTTTCATTTTGTTCAACTCCATGATTTCAGGCTGGCTCAAATACTTAGCAGCATTTATCTTTCATTATACTTTCATCTGGTTCTTTTTTTTTTTTTTTTTTTTTTTTTTTTTTTAATAATGAACGAAAATTACAGCATTTTAAATTGTTTTGCAGTTTAATAATCCAAATTCAATATTGTGAATCATTAATGTGTAGGTAATAACATCTACTGACTTGCAGTGGATGCATGTAGTCTAGTGAATTTTTTTTTGTTTGTTTTGTTTTTTCTTTTCCCCATTGGCTCACTTTTGGAACAGCTGCATAACTTAGGACGTAAATATTTATCAGACATTTCGCTTTATAGAATAAGCAGCAGTGTTCTGTTTGGATTACCAGGGATTATGGTTTATACCTCAGTGCCATACTGAAACAAACAAGAAAAAGAACAAAGTGAAAGCTTATTTGTTGCATGATGGCTGAACCAGGATACTTGCTTGTTTATTTATTTATTTTTGCTAGTTCTGTTAAGTTTCGCTTGTTTTTCCGTTCGTCTTCCTTTTTCAGAATTACAAGACCAGGTGCTGCGAGTGTTCAAAGCAGATCAACAAAGTCGCTACCTGCTGATAAACAGGGACACGACGGCGAGAGAGGCGGCCAACCTGGCGATCCGGGAGTTCGGCCTGACCGGCGGCCCTGAAGCGTATTCACTGTGCGAGGTTTCGGTTACACCGGAGGGCGTCACCAAACAGAGGAGACTTCCTGATCAGCTCAATAAACTGGCCGACAGGATTCAGCTCTGCGCGAGGTGCGCTTTCACAAATTTACTCAAACCAGTCCAGTGTTTCTTTCTTTAAGGAAAATGTTCTGTTCATGTAAAACTATTAAGTAATGGTGCTGGTTTTATGGTTTTTTGTTGTCTTTTTGCCATGTAGGTACTACCTCAAGAGCAATATGGAGACCGAGACGCTGTGCTCAGATGTCGAGGCCCAAGAACTGCAACGTGAATCTCAGGTTTGTCTGTTATCTCTGAGCTCCACCGAGATAGCCAATCAGCTCTCGGCACGCAACTACGTGCTCTTTGCCAGCATCGAGCCCACCGATTACATCGATGACCTCTTCAAACTGCGTCCGCGTGAACTGCCGGGCAACCTCCGCAACTTCGAGAACCTCGTCAATCAGGAGACCTTCTGGGTCACCACGGAGATTGTACGGGAACCCAACCAGACCAAAAGGATGAAGATAATCAAGCACTTCATCAAAGTCGCCCTGCATTGTCGCGATTGCAAAAACTTCAACTCCATGTTCGCTATTATCAGGTGAGTTCACAGGGGCTAACAGCTAACCAAAGACCCCTAGATATATGATGTGGTATAAACGCGTCTCTCTCATCTCTCTTCTGTCTTTTAGCGGGCTGAATCTTGCCCCTGTGTCGCGTCTGCGTGGGACGTGGGAGCGACTTCCGGCTAAATACGAAAAGTTGTTGGCCGAGCTGCAGGAAGTCTTCGACCCGTCACGCAACATGGCCAAATACCGCAATCTTCTAAACAAGCACAATCTCCAACCACCAATCATTCCTCTTTTCCCCGTCATAAAGAAAGACCTCACGTTTCTACACGAGGGTAAGATTCCCAAACCTCTAAGGTGACCACCTTAGGATGCAGAATTTGGGTCTGTCTGGTTACAGTGTGTGCATGTTTCTCCATGATACAGGGAACGACTCTAAAGTGGACGGATTGGTCAATTTTGAGAAACTGAGAATGATCGCTCGTGAGATCAGACATGTGGTTCGGTTGGCGTCCGTCACCATGGATCCAGCGCAGCTCTTCAGGACAAGGTATATACACACACACAAACACACACACACACACACAAATGTTTGCAAGAAGCACAGATACACACACTTTCTAGTAGAATGCTGCATGAGAAACGAGACGAAGTGTGTAATGGAACAAAATGGGTGGAAAAACACTTCTTGTTCTACAGAAACACAAAGTATTTGTACGATTATACGATAGACGTGTCCCTGTGCAGCACTCTACTTTCATTCAGTTTTTCAGCCATAATGAAATTCCTTGAACGGACCCCATAAGGAGTGTAATAACTGTTTTGGTCACATTCCCGTCAGCCGTGTTTGTGCTTCCTGTGCTGAAGTGGGCTCTTCCTGTGGTCTGTGGCCTCTGTTCTGTGGGCTTTACTGTATAAGCACCTGTCTGTCTCTCTTGTCTCTCTCCCCCTTTTTATGTCTCTTTCTCTCTGTCCTCCTCTTTGGTGTCTTCACGGCTGTGTTTCAGGAAGAAAAAATGGAGGAGTCTTGGGTAAGTGGGAACTGTCGCTCAGCCGTTTTTTCGATGCCTGCTGTCTGACTCCTAATGTCTATTAACGTCGCTGTAGTGCTGTGATTAACTCCGCTCATCTAGACTGAGATTAACCTGGTACAAAGAACCAGTTCTCTTCTCTTCTCTTCTCTTCTCTTCGTTCTCCCCATCTCTCCTTTTCTCCTCTTTTACACTCTCCTCTCGTTCTTCCCCCTTTTCACTCTCTCTCCTTTTCTCCTTTTTTTACACTCTTCTCTTCTTTTCTTCTCTCCATTCTTCTCTTCTCCTCTCCTCTTTTGTCGACTCCTCTCTTCTCCTCACTTTTCTCTGCACGAGCTGTAGCAGGTTGTAGATGGTGTGAGCATGTCTGAACACTTTTCACATGTTTTTTTTTTCTTCAGCCTATTATTTAATTCCCTTATAAATAACCAGTTCAGTTTCACTGATGTTTTTACTGATGAGTTGTGTCGTGTGTGTGTGTGTGTGTGTGTGTGTGTAGATCTCTGAGTCAGGTGAGCAGCTCCTCGTTGTCCGAGGGGACGGTGAGTCACCGAAGAAGAGGCAGACGGAGCTCCTTCCTCAGCGCAAAGAAACTGTACGAGACGGAGTTGATGAGCAGACGAGTGCGGCAGTACTTGGACATGCGCACACACGAGAGCGACGAGGACACCTTACACGCCCTGTCTCTGCAGTGGGAGCCTGCCAGCAACTCCAGTGAGTCCCTGAGACACTCAGCATTCCAAACGTGACAATTTGGATGTGGTGCTGAAGTCTGAGCTACTTTTAGATTAAATATGTTGTGTGTGGGAGAACTGATCTCAGTGTTTGTGTGCTCCTTAGCGCATAAAACAGGCGCAGAGAAAAGGAGAGTTGATGCATCTCCAGCAATGCCAAGAAGCCCTACGCCAAAAAATATACCTCGGAAGAAGCCACCTGCCAAAGAAACGGCACCCTATGGTAAAAGTCCCCCCAACGCGCGCGCCACACACACACACACACACACACACACACACACACACACACACACATATATATATACAGTAAAACCCTATTGTACGAGCATAATTCGTTCTGGAAAATTGCTCGTAGGTCCATTTCCTTGTACGTTCGAACTAATATTCCCCATTAGAATGAATGTAAAAGAGATTTAATCCGTTCCGAGATCTCATTCAATCGCTTATTTCTGCACATAAAAAGTATTTGTAGCCTATTTTAACCAACAAATACACCGCAAATTACCCTAATGTAAACATAATTTAACACTTACCCATGTGATAGTGGTTGTTTGCGAGTGTGAGACGCTGTCAGGGCACGGACTACGAGCCAAAAGCGGAAGTAACTCAGTCATGTTTATTAAACATCCAGAACACAACACAGAGTCAGAGAGAGAGAGTTACGAACCGCTGTCACGAAAGATCACCACACGAGTATAATCCGAGACAAGGAAAGTATCCACGGAACAAAGAGTAATTCACGAACAAAGGTAATCCACAAACAAACGTAATCCTCGGAACCAGTGGGGCGTGCTGGCAGTTACGTACACGGTCGGTGTCCTTAGCCATATAGTAGGTCCGACAAGAGTGAGATGGGAACGAGAGCTTTTATGGGGATTCGGCAACGAGAGACACCTGTCTCTCATTAATGCCGGGAACGGCAGAGCAAGGCAGCGCGACAGCTACCGAGGGGGGGTGTGGCAGGGGGATCCCTGACAGACGCGCACCACGCTTATAACCTCCTCGGTTTCCATGGTAATTCTATTTACTTTCGTTTTCATAGCACCATCACTGATTTTCTTGGGGGACATTTTTCAAGATATCTAGTGAAATAAAAATATAAAACTAAAAAAAGCTGCACTGAACAACGAGAGCAACCGAGTGATACGTCCTCAACTAAATGACTGATGCTTCCCTCGGCCGAAAACGGGGAACCGGCAGCATGGGTTTGCTCGTGCATTCAAAATTTGCTCGTGAAACAGGGTAAAATTTTGCGAAAGGGGTCACTCGTATCTCCATTTACTCGTACTATAGGTTGCTCGTACAACGGAGTTTTACTGTGTGTGTGTATATATATATATATATATATATATATATATATATATATATATATATATATATATATATATATATATATATATATATATATATATCGACATTTAACCATTTTGATCATATCTGAGTACAAAGCTGTTTCCACACTGTGTGTAGGTGCACATTCGCCTGTGTCTCACCATTCAGAAGAATGCCCGGATAGGCACAAAAGACAACAGGAAAACATCCAAACAAAACCACCTTCTCACCGCTCATCCCCGCCTACTTTACCTGGCAGCTCGTCCAGAAAAGGTACGAACTTTCTGCTATGTAAAAGTTCATTAACTCTCATACAGTCTGGATTCATATACACACAATCGTAATAGTGACCATTGGATTTTATAAAGTGGGGGATCCCAGGCCCACAAATGTTTTTTGGTTTTTTTTTTTGTTTTTTTGCTTGTTTTATTGTCTGAACTTTTAACAACCATTTGTAAATCAGAGAAACCCTGTTTGTTCAGCAGGCCCCGATCAGCTTAGTCTCCTGAGTTCCTCATCATCCGACCTGATCATAGCAGAGGAGAACACTCACACCCACGTTCATGCCCCCCCTCAACCTCGCACATTCACACAGACTCCTAACACACACCGAGCGGAACCAGACCAGATCAGTCTCGGGTAAGCAACTCGGAAAACGCTGGAACTATCAAATGCAACGTCATTGTGAAAGTTTTATTATTATATATATATATATATATAAAAAAGTTTTATACTGTATAATAGACACTATGCAAGAGACAACTTATAAAAAAGATATTTAATCAAATCTATTTTAAATTTAAAGCTGTAACTATTGTCACAGCAGCCATTATAGAACACTTTCTGACCAATCAGATTTCACACTGTGGTACAATAGTTTATTAGTAATATAGAAAAATGTATTGTATTCATTTTCTCGGTCAGATCTTATTCGCTGACTCAGGACCAGTGCGATCGCGCCTCATTGGATGCTGTTGACAGTGGGCGGGGCAGCTGGACCTCCTGCTCGAGTGGTTCCCACGACAACATCCAGAGCATCCCTCAGCGCATCGGTTACTATGACAGCCGCAGCTGGGAGACTCTATCAGAGGGGCCAGGGATGGGGCGGAGCCAGTCTGCCACACCCCTGGGCTACTGGGCAGACGAATCGGAAGGCGACACGGGCACGATCAAGCGCCGAGGGGGAAAGGACGAGGTGCCGGTGGTGCCAAAGCCCGTCACAAGTCGAAGAGAGAGCCGTTTCCGAGAGCCTCCACCCACTCCACCTGGATACACCGCTCTTCCACTGTCCGAGGTCGAGGAGCTCGGCCATAATCCCGTCCACAGTCAGACACCCGGGCGACGCCCGCCAGACTACAACGCAGCTTTGCAGAGGTCCCGCCTCATTAAGAGGTCATTGGACTTAGAACCGCCCCCACAGCCACGCCCACATACCCGCATGCACGGATACACTCACTGTCCTACGCCACGCAGACCAACATGCGATGGTGAGGATTTTGATTATATATAAATATTTATATATACATTTTATTTACATTTTCATGTATATAATGTTATGTAATGTTCTGTTACTTTCTGTTTGCAGAAAATGAGCAGATTTCAGCAGTATGAGATCAGCACACAGCCTCGCCTCATTCGCTCGCTAGGAACTGTATTCAAAGCTTCTGAAAAACCAAATCGTCTCAACTCTCTGCTCCTGCTGTCCTCTGATTGGTTCCCACAGCTGTCACTCAAATCCCAAGTTGAGTGAGTGAGAGTGGACTTAGTGGTGAAGAGACTCAGAAACTACCACATCGTTTGACATTCATTCTTATTTTTAATTTGCTCTTGGTTTGAAATCACTGTGAGAACCACAAGAAAGATGTTTTTTGGCACTTTGAAGGGAAGAAAATGAAGGAAGACGGACTGAGTTTCACAAACAGATGCTGATATTTTTTATTTTATGGAAACAGTGTTACTTCAATTGATGTCTAAAGCCTACGCTTTATGTGTGTGTGTGTGTGTGTGTGTGTGTGTGTGTGTGTGTGTGTGTGTGTGTGTGTGTGTGTGTGTGTGTGTGTGTGTGTGTGGCATGCAAGGATACTTGAAATAGAGCGTGATGGCGTGTGTGTGTGTGTGTGTGTGTGTGTGTGTGTGTGTGTGTGTGTGTGTGTGTGTGTGTGTGTGTGTGAGTGAGAAAAGCTGCCCGTCATCGACCTCAGAAACAACTGTGTTGCTGTCAGTATTCAATCGTTCATGTTCACGTCTTGTGATTTCAATCTGATTTCTCACACTGATTTTTTTAATGCATTTTCAGGCATTTTTATGTTTTAATTCATTTCAATCATGTTTTAATTAATGAATCAAATTTTCATTCCTCTCTTTGCCAGTTGAATGGCATTAGGCACAAACTGTTGCACAGATGGAGAAAGTTGGGGGAGAAAAAAAAAGAAAAAAGTTTGCATTGTTATTAACTGTTATGAAAGTTATTATGTAGCTACCTTTTTCAATCATAGGTCATATATATGTAAGTATGTATGTAAGAATGTATGTATAAGATAAGAGATGTAAGAATACATCTAAGACTTCAAGATCTTCGTTTGTCCCTGCCTGAACCTTTTCATACCACATGTATTTCTATGTCTTTTAAAAAGACAGCTGGTAAAAGTCTGTATCACATTTTGTATTTTTAATACAAAAAAAATAATGTAAATATCGGTTATATTTTGTTTAAAAAACTGCAGAGAGCTATATGCTGTTTGAGGTGACGTTCGGCTACGACGAATTCGAATGACCAAAAATAAAATACTGTAGCAACAACGTCTCCTTCCGATCTCTTGTTGTCCCCGGAGTGTGGTAAATGTGGGGAAACATTAGGGGAGGTGTGTGGGTGTGTGGGTGTGTGGGTGTGTGTGTGTGTGTGTGTGAGAGAGAGAATCATAAGCTTTTCTTCTATCCGGATGTTGTCTCTGTTGCATAAACCCCAGTTAACCACTAGAGGTCAGTATTTCTGTAAATTACCAGCAGGCGATTTATTTTTATTAATAATAATAATAAGAGGAAATAAAATCGAGGTCGGTTTATGCGAGGGAAAAGTAAAAATCGCAAAATTGAATGTTACAATATATAAAATATTGTATTTAAAATGTTTACCATTTTAAAAGCTTTTTTCTTTTTCAATATTGTCTTATTTCCAGGACTAATAGTTCTGGTGTTCTGCTGCATTTCTGTGCTGTTTCATGGCGGTGGTTATGGGGCTGCTTCCAAGGGTTTATAAGGTGATTAAGTCGTCTTTTAAAGGGTCTATACGATCGTGAGTATTGGAGCGAATTAATCACATAAGGCGAAGTATTTAAAATGGCATAGTGGTTAAGGGCCTTGCTCAGGGGCCCAGAAATGGCTTTAATCAATGACCAGTGCCTAAGCTACCACCAGTTTAATCACACTGTTCGAATGATTGTTGGTATCAAATAAACTTTTTTGTCGATTAAAAAAAAAAATTGTTTAATAAAAAAAGACACTGCAAGATGCTTCTTTAGATTAAATGCCATGTTTTTAAAGGTTGGTATTTTATTTATACACAGGAGGCGAAGGAGTCACCACATATGAATCATTGTTCGATTCAGAGAAAGAGAACATCTTAATATACCACAGATGCTCATCTTGCTGATCACAGACACGACTCGAATTAATCTTTTTTTGCAGATAAACAACAAATAAATTGAGAGCACAGATTTGTAATAGAAATGTGCATCATTTGAGGATTTTTCTATTCTGGATGTAAGCAAATGTAAAGAGTAAAATGTCTACATTATATTGTCTTCAGAATATAATTTAAAGTTTATTTCATTAAAAAAAATACTTGTGAAGTACAAAGAAAAATATCAAAATTAGTATTTAAGCAGGGGAACACTGCTTATTTGTTTAAGCTATTCCATTAGTGGACTAAATGTATTGCTGTAGCCAAAAAAAAGCCATAATGTAGCCATCTTCATCCTTGAAGAGCTGAAATGAACATTTAACTAACTACAATCAGAATAAGCAGTTACTGAAATTTCTGTTTATCAACTTATTTTTAGTAAACACTAGAATAAAAGTAAAGAAAATTAAAAAAAGGTCATGTATACTCAGGCATATAGTTTATTTGATTTCACTGACTAAATGTGTGTTTAGATATTCATCATTAAATGAATCTATAATAATTTGATTTTTCTGCCTGATGATTTGTAGGTTGCAGCACATATTCCTGATTATTTTTTATTCAACTCGGATATTAAGTTATAAATATTAAAGTGTTTATCAATATTCTTAAATAGTTTTTTTTTTAATAGAAAACAATATATACATACACACACACACGCACGCTGCGCAGGGGTTGGAGCGCGCATGCGCCGCTCCGCCCGATATGGTCTGCGTTTCCAGTCTTCCACGGCAGGGGTCGCTGCGACTCGTGCGCCGCTCATGTTGGTCTGGGGCACGGTGTGAGTGTGTGTGCGCTCGCGCTCCAAGCTGCTGCTACTGCTGCTACTCCGCTCCTCCTTATGCCGATGCGTCGCGTAACGGAGAGGGGAATATAATCCACCGGGCTGTTGGGGAAACACGGAAACACACACACATACACACACTGGGCATGGCGGACAGGCTTCCTCAACTACAGACAGTGTGTGAGTGAGAGAGAGAGAGAGAGAGAGAGAGAGAGAGACGCCCGTGTGTTTACAGTAGCTGGATGTGCAGCGACAGCTGAGCTGGACTCGTAACCCGGCGTTGGGATGCGGATTTCCTCTGTCAGGGCCCGAGATCCTGCTGAGATGGAATGGTGCAGGAAAGTACTGACACATCCCGCGGCCTGAACACACACCACAACATGGAGATCCATCCGCTGTAAGCACACTGAACTAGCTAGCTAACTCTCTCTCTCTCTCTCTCTCTCTCTCTCTCTCTCTCTCTCTGTTTTTTCTAGTTAGCATTACTGTGTTCTATTCTCTCATTCTGATCCCAATATTATTTAAACACCATCTACACAACATTGTCATGTGCCAACACACTGTGGCTCTGACTGTAGTTCCGGCTGCAGGACGAATCACAGGTTGAAATCAATGCGTTTTCGTTCGACTACAATCGTCTCCATAGTAACACTGAATGGCTGATGCTCTATATAACCTAATACCAGAGCAGCTTACATTTATAAAGTTAGTCTCTAAGTTTATCTGTAATGAGCGATACAGCGGAAAGGAAAAACTCCCTGAGACTTCATGAGGAGCAATTCATTCTCGTCTGGGCGACACAAAATGTCCATTCCAGTAGTTCCTTCATTGTTAAGGGTCCCATCAAGCATTTAGTGATGGAGATTCGGTAGATCTATGCCATTGAGGTGGACTTGAGATGAAAGGTCTACTCTAACCTCATGCACCTGACGTGGAATCGTCCTTGGCTGGAGTGAGTGGTCTCCATTTGAGAAGATCTCCATCCAGAGGTAGAACAGAAGAGAGAATCAGACAGAAAGGAACAGGATCGCTAGTACCTCAGGTTTATGTTCAGAAGGAGGCACGTCCAATCCGAGGTTTTCCACCATTTCTACCAAGTCTTAGAGGGCCTTGTGTTTTTTTTTTTATTCTCCGTGATAAGACACGACGTATAAACATTGGACATTTCAGACAATCTCTGACCTTACTTGTAGCTGTGAACAAGTAAAAAGAAGAAGTTTTTAGTCATTTTAAAGGAACGATGAAATTGCAGGACAGTTCACTGTGATACTGAAGCATCAAAACACTTAAGGACTTGTTTTAGTCCAATAGGATTTAATTCCTGAATGTCTTTAAGCGAAGAAAAACCTATATGATGTTTTCCAAGGGACATAAACAACCGTGACATCAAGTGCAGTGATGTTGTGTGAGGGTTTTTAGACGTACTGATGAGTTTATTACAAACACCTACCTTTAGACACCTTGTAGGTGTACAGTTAGAGATGCAGTGTGTGTGTGTGTGTGTGTGTGTGTGTGTGTGTGTGTGTGTGTGTGTGTGTGTGTTAGTCATCCTTAAGCCTTCATCAGTGTTCGCTTCTAACCACACAACCACTGTTGACTGGAAACACGTCGAATTTCACAACCTGAAGTTTCCCTCACACTTGATTCAGAGTGCTGTTTATTTATTTTGCCAGTGTTATTTATTTATTTTTGTTTTTTTGGTTGACATACTTCGAGGTCTTGCTCAAAGGTTTGATATTTTCTCCTCAGTTCACACAGTCGTTCCAGAAGCAGAATCCTATTCGAGTTATTTAAATGATTTGCGAAAGTGTGACGTTTGGGAAGCAGATGTTTCCCTGAAGTCTCAGCGTAGGTGTTAATTTAACATAATGAGTTGTGTAAAAAGTACACGAGTATTTTTGTGTGTATGCTTATTTAAAGTGTGACTTCGTAATTAAAGGCATTTATCTGAACCCAAAAGATACCAGAAATCAGTGCTAAGTTCGATCGTGATGCTGCTGAATGCTCCGTTCTGATTGGTCAGATTCTAGAGTATATTGTGGACGCTCCGCTGTGTCTCAGATTATTATTATTATTATTATTATTAAACTGATGACAAAACACCATGTTAGACCATGAAAAACATATACTGTATTATATTTGTTGATGTTTTATGAAGTCTCCAGTGGCAGCATGTGGAATGCCACCATCAGACAGAAAAGCTGCATGGCATCAGAATGCATGGTAAAACCCAAGCTGTTGGAAAAGCTGTTGGTTCAGAGACAGATTCCTGGCATAGACAATGACCAGGCTATCAGACACTGTCCTGATTTCAGCTCCTGATCCAGAGACTCTCAGTGTAGCAGTAAAAAGCAGAGATGAACTTGGCCGCAGTGTCGGTGTCTCTGGAAACTGGTACTGGTCTGAAAGCTTCAGCTCGTGTTCAGGAAAGATGCCTAATTCACAGACAAAGTGCTGCCTGCTCAGTTCTGGTTGTAGGTCCATTGAAGACAGAAACGGAGACGGGCTGGGATTTGGAGGACATTAAACATAGACTGTCGCTTTCTGCGGCTTGGCAAAAAATACAAATACATATTGTTAAAATATAAATAAGAGCTTTGCACTTTTCTGCATTTTATTAGCTACGTGTGTCAGGAAATCTCCGTTTCACATTATTGAAATGGTGTATTGTGTATTGTATTGTAACAGAGTGTGTGTGTGTGTGTGTGTGTGTGTGTGTGTGTGTGTGTGTTTCGTTCCAGATGCACCAAACTTTGCCATCATAAAGCTTTGGAGCTGAAAGATGATGTGTGTGAGAAGCAGAGCGCAGTCACTATTAACCCTCGACACATGAAGAAAGCTTTCAGGATCATGAACGAGTTGCGCAGGTGTGCGTGTGTGTGTGTGTGTGTGTGTGTGTGTGTGTGTGTGTGTGTGTGTGTGTAGTCTGTTACATGACATTGTAATATATAAAGAAATATAGAGCGAGCATCTTTTTTTCTGCCTCCAGGATCATCATGTAATGTTACTCTTACTGTTTATTTATTATTGCGGTTATAAAAGGACAAAAGAAAAAGCAAAACTTTTTTCCCCCTCCAACAGTCAGAGTGTGTTGTGCGACGTGACCATTGTAGCTGAGGACGTGGAGATCGTGGCACATCGAGTGGTCTTGGCAGCCGGGAGCCCGTATTTCCATGCCATGTTTACAGGTTTACTCTTAAACCAATCCAATAATAATAATAATAATAATAATAATAATAATAATAATCATGGTTCTGAACATATAGGATGAAGTTAGAAGTCGGTTGGTTGTGTGTGTGTGTGTTTTGTTGTTTTTGTGCGTGTATAGTGATTATTATGTATGCAGATGCAGTGTGTATTGGGATAATGATTGTGTGTGTATGTGTGTGTGTGTGTGTGTAGGTGAGATGAGTGAGAGCAGACAGAAGAAGGTGAGGATAAAGGAGATAGACGGCTGGACGCTGGGGATACTGATTGATTATGTTTACACTGCCGAAATACAGGTCACTGAAGAGAATGTACAGGTAACACGCGCACACACACACACACACACACACACACACACACACACACCACTGATTTATATACATATTTCAACCTGGTTTGTCCAAAAACTCAATTCTGTTTGTTCCGGTCAGTTTAATCACCTCTGTAAATGAATGCTCCGCCTTATTAACAATTGTACCCATATTAACATTGTTTCACTCTGTATGCAACTGTGAATCTGAAATTAGAAACTTTTCCTAATGACACGCCAAAGTGGATTGTGCATGTCATTTAAATGAGATGGTGAATGCGGTTATTTTGAGGAATTTGATTAAGTGAAAAGAAAAAAACTTTCAGGTTCATTGTTATTAGTAGAGAAGCAGCCAGATGAATGTGATTTTTCTCACACACACAGCATGTGCAGTCTCTCACTGTTTATTAAAATTGGTTCAAGTAAATGTTATTTCATTGCACTAGTTTATCTCTTTGTGTGATTTAGAACAGGCAGATTTCTAGTACATAAAATAACAGAAATCAGCTGTTATTTCGTACTATGTGCATCAACCACAGCTTCAGCATTTCAGTGATGGCAAATGAATTGTATAAGTAGAATAATCTACGGCTAGGCGTGCGTTATATGATTTTATGACACTCGGCTTCGCATCTGGTAGTTATTCGCCTCGTGCATTGGGAACATATCTATGTTCCTATCTGGGAATTGTTCCATGCATGCAAGCCATCATGTTAGAATTCATTACCTTCTACATTTTTTCTCTTTTTTTGTGCTCTGATGTCTCCAAAATAATACCCTAACCATTACACGTATAATTCCCTTAACGATGATAAAGGTTTCAGCAATGCTCATGGTCCATTCATATTTTTAGACTCCATTAGAGCGCTTGGGATTGGACATGTAGTAAATAAAATGATTCGCGCCAGTAACAATAAAAGTGTGGCTGTAAAACAGTGCTGCAGTCTTTTCCGTCTCCTACGTGGAAGCAGAAAGAAGGGAGCGGTGGACGGCTCTTCATTTCCTAATTGTGCTATGCTTTGTCTTTTGACTAGTAGGTGAGTGAGTAAGTATTTTCAGCAGATGAAGAATAATGAAAATGAGAGAGAGAAGGGTGTATGATGTGGAGATGGTGAAGCAGGAAATGGATTGGATTAAGGAGGAAGTGAGAGCAGTGATTAAGAGGATGAAGAATGGAATGTTGGTTGGACCAGATGACATACCAGTAGAAGCATGGAGATGTTTAGGAGAGATGGCAGTGGAGTTTTTAACAAGAAAGTTGATCAGTCACACCATGAAGTTATGGGAAAGAGTAGTGGAAGCCAGGCTGAGAGAAGAGGTGACCATCTGTGAGCAACAGTATGGTTTCATGCCGAAAAAGAGCACCACAGATGCCCTATTTGCTTTAAGAATGTTGATGGAGAAGTATAGAGAAGGTCAGAAAGAATTGCATTGTGTGTTTGCGGATTTAGAGAACGCGTACAACAGGGTGCCGAGAGAGGAGTTGTGGTATTGTATGAGGATTTCAGGTGTGTCAGAGAAGTATTTGAGGGTGGTGCAGGACATGTATGAGGCAGTGTGACAGCAGTGAAGTGTGCAGTAGGAACGACAGACTGGTTCAAGGTGGAGGTTGAATTGCATCAAGGATCGGCTCTGAGCCCTTTCCTGTTTGCAGTGGTGATGGACAGGTTGACGGACGAGGTCAGACAGGAGTCTCCATGGACTATAATGTTTGCGGATGATATTGTGATTTGTGGTGAGAGTATTGAGCAGGTTGAAAGAGCCTGGAGAGGTGGAGGTACGTGCTGGAGAGAAGGGGAATGAAAGTCAGTAGGAGTAAGACAGAGTACATGTGTGTGAATGAGAGGGAGGGCAGTGGAGTGGTGCGGTTGCAGGGAGAAGAGGTGGAGAAGGTGGAGGAGTTCAGGTACCTGGGGTCAACAGTGCAAAGTAATGGAGAGTGTGTTAGAGAAGTAAAGAAAAAAGTGCAGGCAGGGTGGAGTGGGTGGAGAAGAGTGATAGCAGGAGTGATTTGTGATAGAAGAGTATCTGTGAGAGTGAAAGGGAAAGTTTATAGGACTGTGGTGAGACCTGAGATGTTGTATGAATTAGAGACAGTGGCGTTGAGTAAAAGACAGGAGGTGGAGCTGGAGGTAGCAGAGCTGAAGATGTTGAGATTTTCATTGGGAGTGACGACGATGGACAGGATTAGAAATGAGTTTATTAGAGGGACAGCGCATGTAGGACGTTTTGGGGACAAAGTGAGTGAGTGTCTGTCACTTTTTCCTTTTAGCTTATGGGTGCAACAGGGGCCTTTATTGAAATCTCGAGCAAAGTGAGCGTGTGTGAGTGTGTGAGTGTGTGAGTGAGAGATAGTGGGTGGCGTGCAAGTGCTTTACTGTTCTATGTATGTGTGTGTTGAATAACACTTCAAGTGTGTGTTCTCAGTAACACTGAGTACTCTACGGTCTGGCGTACGGTTGAGCTTGGGTTTGTTATGAAACCCTAATGCACTATTGAGGAGCAAAAAGTCTGTACCGTTTGAACTGTTTCACTTCAGTGTGAAAACGTGGCTACTGACAAATTTAAGGAAAAATCTCTTTTATATTGCAAGCTGCTAAGCGTTAAGGTCATAGCATATGATTTACATCATCTACATTAAACTTTTATTGAGCTTCAGTGGCTGTATATAGGCAACCCTTCAGGGAATGTGGGTGAAGTCATCATGGAGGAAACCCGTTCCATGAGGATAGAATAGGATGCTTTATTCTGAGATAAAGATCGCATGCCAGCACCTAGCATTCAGGCTCTGGATGCACCCTGGCACTGATGTCACTGTAGATGAGTGAATGAATTTCCTTTGTGTGTATATGTGCAGGTGCTGCTGCCAGCCGCTGGTCTTCTCCAACTGCAGGAGGTGAAGAAAGCATGTTGCGAGTTTCTCTCCACTCAGCTCCACCCCACAAACTGCCTCGGAATCCGGGCGTTCGCTGACCTACACGCTTGCTCTGATCTCCTCAACCTGGCCAACTCATATGCAGGTGGGTGTGTGTGTGTGGGCGTGTCTGTTGGTGTGTATGTGCAAATTTACATGCCAAATATACTTACATTTAAACCTGTTAATCTTGAGCACCTATTGCATCCTTCATCTCTCCGAGGAGTTTTTAGTTCCATCAGATTTATAAAAGTTACAGCTTTATGCTTCTGAGCTCCTGGAGCATGTGCAGATTTTTTCGTTGCGATCGTCTTTGTCTGCTGCGACATCGCCATAAATAAAACACAAACAAAAACCGAGTAGTCTTAAATGAACTACGGCTAACAATCAGATCCATCCGTACTTATCGGATCCTGAATCGGATCCTGAGTCTGAAATTAAACATCAAGAACGACTACAGCAGGACGTGTCTTTATGGTCAGCACCGAACAAGGTTCTTCCCTCACAAAAACACATTCTTTTGGAGACGTTCTTCTCAAGCGATTGCCGGGAAACACTGCTGACAACCAAATGAAGCACAGTGGCGGATGTTCTCTTGCTCTCGCTCTGGTTGCTGTGTTTGTTTTTTCGGGAGAAACGCCCATATAAGAATTCCGAAAAAAACTTGTGCGCTCTCGGAAGGAGTGTATTTTTGGCACAGAAACGCTCCATCATACATTCAAATAATTTTTTATTTATTTTTTTTACTTTTTTATTTTTATTTTACAGTGTCAATAACTCCGAATGCATGAAATAGCATTAGACCCCCACCTTTTAAACATGCTGTTATATTCAAATAATCAACAACATGGTGGTGTACTGATTATTTACCTTATTGTTGTGGAATAAAGTTTACTTCCTGTGCAGTCATGATGTTGAACGGTGTGCTGTAGTGTTTTAAATCTCCTTTTTGGCTTCTTCTCACTTTCATGCAAACACAGAGCAGCACTTCTCAGAGGTGATGCAGAGTGAGGAATTCCTCAATCTGGGCATGGAGCAAGTGTGCAGCCTTATAGCCAGCGACAAACTCACCATACCTTCTGAAGAGAAGGTACACACACACACACACACACACACACACACACACACACACACACACACACACACCGAAGTAACAACGAAGAAATCAGGAACTGGATGATCAGCCATGTATAGTATATGTACTACTATATAAGTAAACAAAACACAACCAGACATCCTATAATGTTGTGCAGCATCGTTGCTATGGCAAAAAAAATTATAAAATAGTATGGTCCAAGGTTGTCCTGGTTGTCTTGGCAACCCAGATACAGCAACAGAAGGGCTGTTAAAATGAATTGAGATGGAAATGATTGGGATCTAAGTGTGCGGTATTATGCTAATAGGCCTTTTGTGGATGTGTAGGTGTTCGAAGCGGTCATCGCGTGGGTCAAACACGATAAGGACGTGCGACAGGAACATATGTCTCATCTGATGGAGCATGTGCGCCTGCCCCTCCTCTCCAGAGAGTACCTCGTACAGGTTAGTGTGTGATTAGAGGATTACAACACGTCAACAGCTGCAGTTGCAGTCCGAATGCGGCAAATAATAGGGAATAAAATTGCCCTTTATGTTGATATCGAACGTCTGAAATATCTTCATCGTTGTGTTACTGTGTAACCACAGCACTCGACTTGTAGGAGAACGGTGCTACACAGCGGTTGAGAAATACGTGGAGAAATTTAGCTTAGCTTTTATTTATCTTTAAAACGGCTCAATATCATCATTTACATATAGCATGTATTTTTTTCTATAGTTTATTTAGCATTTCTGCAAAATCGTTATACTACTGACTGCTGAGGATACAGTTAGTTATTATGTAGATACTTAGCTTTAACATTAACAAGTGCAGTAAGTATAAAAACATATATGGCCGAATATAACCTTCACCTTTGCGTGAGCTTTACGCTTGTGCAAGTAGTGTAAAAAACCCAAAAAAAAACACAAAACGAGAGAAGTAAAACTTTAATACTTCTACATCGAAGGACAGAAAAACGAGATGTTTTAAAACCAGATTTGGGGTCAGAAAACACGGCGTATTCTTATAATGTCTGTATATTTTCACTGAAACGTGGTGTAAAACGTGTGCGATTGTGCAGAGGGTGGAGGAGGAAACGCTGGTGAAGAACAGCAGTGCTTGTAAAGACTACCTGATCGAAGCTATGAAGTATCACCTGCTGCCAGCCGAGCAGCGCTCCATGATGAAGACTGTCCGCACCAGAGTACGCACACCGGTCAGCTACCCGAAGGTGTGTGTGTGTGTGTGTGTGTGTGTGTGTGTGTGTGTGTGTGTGTGTGTGTGTGTGTGTGTGTGTGTGTGTGTGTGTGTGTGTTTATTACCTGCGCTCATTATTTACTTAAAGGGCACATGACTGTTGTTATGTCACTGTGGGCAGCGGAAGCTCAGTGGTTAAGAAATTGAATCCGAAGGTCATGAGCTCAAATCCCAGCACTACCACCAACCTGCCCCTGCTGGGCCCTCGAGCAAGGCCCTTAACCCACGTTTGCTCAGTTGTTAGTCACTCTGGACAAGGAAGTCTGCCAAATGCTGTAAATGTAAATCTTTTCATTTTTCCATAAAAAACGCTATTTGAGGGACCCCAAACACAGATGGTTCAGATGTTATGAGGGCATATTTTTATGCTGCGGTATTCACGGTTTGCAATCTCCAGACCATGTTGCATGAAGTACACACAATAGAAGATATCAAAAACTCCTCACTGTTTTTATATATGTGTATATATATACACACCAAAATATGCTGCATTGATAAAGTGTGTGTGTGTGTGTTTGAGTTTCTGGAGGCAAATTTCTGTTCTCATAGAGCAAAAATGTGGTTTCTAACGGTGACACAAAGCAGCATTTATACCTTTGTGAGGATTTGGGATGCATTCTAGCCAAAAGCAACTAAATAAAAAAACTAAAAAAAAGATTCTGACTCACCTGCTAAAGGACGCAGGCGACTTTTTTTTTTTTTTTTAACTGTGATTCTGCTTTGCCACATGATTCAGGTGAACAGCAATTTATTTCCAAAGGGTCTTCATTGCAAACGAGTTATAAAAATCAGTTTCTTTCTGTCAATTACCATTTGCTTGCATAGCTACTTGTGAGTGTTGTAGTAATCATGTAGATAAGTCTAGCTAGTTAGCTAGCGACCCAAAAATATTTTGTTGAATTTAATGGATGCAACACAATATTTAGTCTCAAAACGCTGAAGCGCATTCAGATAAATCGCAGATAAATAAAAAACTTATGTTTAGAGATTCGAAAAAAATGAGGATGTAATTAGTTTGATCATTTAAACACCATTATGAAGTGTGTGTGTGTGTGTTCTGAGATATTGTTAGTGTAAATGTGTGTGTTTTGTAGGTGATGGTGGTTGTTGGGGGCCAAGCGCCAAAAGCCATCCGCAGCGTTGAATGTTATGACTTCGAAGAGGAGAGATGGTTCCAGGTGGCAGAACTTCCATCCAGACGATGTCGAGCAGGTAGACACACACATGCACATGCACACACACACACACACACACACACACACACACACACCCCTACACCCAGAATGTATGTGCTTGTCAGGAAAATCAGATTAAATGTTTTTTTTGGGCTTTTTTATTTTTATGTAACACTGTATAATAAATGATGAGTATTTGATAAACAGATATAAATATAACTATTAGTAATTTTATTAGCCGATACTTGAAAACTATAAAATGTTTTTTATTCTTATCAACCACTGATATTTTTTTATCTATGATTTCCTCAGCAACCCTGTGTGTGTGTGTGTGTGTGTGTGTTTGTTTGCATGTGCGTAGGTGTAGTGTACATGGGAGGCATGGTGTATGCTGTGGGAGGTTTTAACGGCTCTCTGCGTGTCAGGACAGTGGACGCGTACGACCCTGTGAAAGACGAGTGGTGTTGTGTGAGCAGTATGCAGGACCGGAGGTCCACACTAGGTGCCGCTGTTCTCAACGGACTTCTTTATGCCGTGGGTGGTTTTGATGGCAGCACAGGTAAAGGCCAAGATGGAATGAGGTCATTTATAGTAAAAACGTATGTAGTGTCAGAAGGTTACTGCTTTCATGAGATCCCTATGCAGTTACCTTCAGCTATGTATGTGTGCTTTAGCTGCTGCTCATACGCTGCATAGTTTTTTAATTCATTAATTCAAAATATGGTGTCTGTTAAATAATCAGTATTTCCCAGTAGCAGTGCATTTCACATTGAGACTTTCAGTGGTGTCCTGCCTGAATCAATCCACCTCTTAATATCATTATTTTTACACCACGGCTCTAGAAACCATCAATATTTTAGAGAAGCGCAGTAGAACAGAGCGCTGCATCACACACAGGAATATTATACAGTGAGAATGAAAGTCATCACTAAAGCAAGAAACCCAAACCCAGCCATCATAGAAACGGCTATAAAAACCACACGTATTGTGCAGTTTGCTACAGAGTTGGTTTGGGAGCACTGACTAGTGCCTAATGTTACTGTGCACCTGATAGATGGCCTCAGTGCTGCCAACTCGCAATCTGATTGGTTAAAGCAACAGCCTTCAAGCAGAATACACTTTTGGCTGCAGGCGTCTGTACAATCGAATCTGAAGACTCAACGCAGCTTCCTTTCACCTCAGCAACGCGTGTTGTGACTGCTGAAATCTGATTGGATAGAAACTCCAACGCAACCAGACACATCTTGCAGCAGTGATAATATATATTTATATAAAGAGTTCTGATTGTCATGCAGGTCTGGCTACTGTTGAGGCGTACAATTCGAAGACCAACGAATGGTTCCACATTGCTCCTATGAACACCCGGCGCAGCAGCGTTGGTGTGGGTGTGGTCGGAGGTGAGCAGAGCCAATCAGAGCCTTTACACTGTATATTCTACCGTCCTTTTCAATAGGACAAAACAGTATTGAATTTTTTTTTGTCTATGCCATTAGAATGTATCATTTACATATTTATATATGTAAATATGCTGATGTGCTCTGTTGTGTACGTGTGCAGGTATCCTGTATGCAGTCGGTGGGTATGATGGAGCGACACGCCAGTGTCTGAGCACCGTCGAGGCGTACAACCCGAACACCAACGAGTGGTCATACATAGCAGAGATGGGCACGCGGCGCAGCGGAGCAGGTTATACACACGTGTTCACACACACCCCTTCGTAAATACTGCTTTACAATTACAGATGGTGGTTTATAGTGACTGTGTTTGGTGGACAGGGGTGGGTGTGCTGAAAGGTCTGCTGTATGCTGTGGGTGGGCATGACGGCCCGTTAGTCAGAAAAAGCTGTGAAGTGTACGACCCCGTCTCTGGGACCTGGAAACAAGTGGCTGATATGAACATGTGTCGCCGGAACGCAGGTAAAAACCTGGCACTTGCAGGTCAGAACACCTTAATGTAGGTACACCTCAGCACGTGTGTGTGTTTTGTGATGTGTGTAAATGTTATGCGAGTTTTAAAATACGCACGTTTGATGGAATCAGTGGAGCAGAATCCCTGACGTTCTCCAAATTCTTAAACATACACTACACCATTGGCCTCATCTCTAATCCTGTGTGTTCGTGTGAGTAATGTTTGGTCATCACTCGTTTCTGGAAATGTGACAAACGATGGAATCGTGACACTTTCAGCTTGATTTGTGCTTAGCCAGCTCTAACTGATGTCATGCGTCTTTCTCTGTAGGAGTGTGTGCAGTCAGCAATCTGCTGTATGTGATCGGGGGCGACGACGGCTCCTGTAACCTGTCCTCGGTGGAGTTTTATAATCCCAGTACGGATAAGTGGACCATATTGCCAAGCTGCATGAGCACCGGGCGCAGCTACGCAGGTCAGGCACACAAACCACCAGCATGGTGTGATGGAAATAGTGACCGTATACATAAGAGAGCCAGAGTGGAAACTGGCTGCTTTGTCATTTTGTTGCTGCATCTTCGTATAACACAGGCTACAAATATATAACATAATGTAGTTTTATTGTAGTTTTTTTTTTCCTTCAAAACATATTTTTGCTATCACTTAGAAATAATAATTTGTCATATTTTTTAAAAGGATATAATAATGAGAATACTAGTCAGTTCTGAATGCATAAAAAAAAACCCAGCTTGAATACATTCATTGTGTACGTATTAATTGAAAGTGCATTTTTCAAGTCTTAGGTGTGTCAATGCATTAAAAAAATAAATTTAATTCACCATCTTTTTGTTATACCTTTGGCTCAGAATGCGTTTTAAAATAACTTAATACGACAAATAAGATTTAAATGATAATTTTGCTACTGTTTCTGCTTGGATACGGTACGCAGATTAAATGAATTTGGCTAATAAATTTTCATTTTGCAACTTATTAAGCGATTAATATGTAATTTACATATTACAACTACTGTTTTAAATGGCAAATGTAAAAGATAAAATGTAATTTTCATTTTCCTGTTGCACCAAACTTTGCAAATATGTTAATGGAAAATGTAAACTTAAATAGAGAAATACATTTGGCATTTTGAATATTAAATTTTTATATTGAATTTCGCTACATTTATGCTTCCATAGAATACTAAAGCAAAAATTTACCTGAAATGCACCAGCACCATCTAGTGGCCGCTTTACAAACTTCACTTTATTTACGGAATTGTACAGTATACCAAAGACTAATGTCCGTGTGTGTGTGTGTGTGTGTGCGTGTGTGTGTGTGCGTGTGTTCACAGGTGTGACCATTATTGATAAACCTCTCTGAGCAATTGAAGAGTTGAAACTCTGTTGAAGTGGAAGCTGAGAATAAGCTAATGTGATGCTGTGGAGTGGCTCACACTCAAGACGAGGCTGAAGCTTCCTCCTGGAGCTGCTTCATGATTCAGAAGGCCTGGACAACACTGCTCTCTTTCTCTCTCAGTCACTCTCTGTCTCTCTATCTTTCTCTTCCTGTCTCTTTGTAAACCATTTGATTCTTTCCTTTTTTTTTTTTTTTACTCATTTTCTATTTTTTTTTTTTTTTTTTTATCTTTTTTTTTTTCCCACAAATTTCTCACACATTTTCCCATCTTACGTTCTCTCTCTTCCTCTCCCTCTCTCTCTCCTTTCTTTTATTTGAGAGTAGTTACAGTATGATGAAGATTCTTGCACTTTTTCAGTGAAGTACTAACCAAGTGTGACGATTCAAACTCTAACGTAACTGAAGAATCGTTTTTGAAACACTAGTGTAATCTTCCAACATCTGTTTCTGGGGACGATAGTCAACCTATAAGACCTGAAGGAACCCCTCGCTTATTGTTGATGTATTTGCCTGGGGAATGAGACTTTCTTACAAATGGACCGAATCTCCAAAAGTCACTGGACTGAAGAGATGATTTTATGAAGGACGGACGGATGGATTAGATGGCTGATGTTTGATTTTAGGGCAGGAATGAAAGCTGCTATAATCTACAAGCAAAAGCTGCATCGGTGAACATGAATGGGAGACTTGCACATGCATTTCTCGAGTTTATTTGCCAAACCATGTTTCAAAAAAGTCTTAATGCTGAACTTTTCTTCGTTTCTTATGCAACGTGTCTTTTAACCGCGATTCGGCTGGATGTGAATATCGGTTCTGGATGTACCCATGATGCACTGCTCTGCTGCTGCGTGTGTCTGAGCATGTGTATCGTTTCGGACTGCTGCTGGCTGCTCAGCTAAGGAAGCGCTTCTGCATGGATTTAGGTTTTGTTTGTGTGTGTGTGTGTGTGTGTGTGTGTGTGTGTGTGTGTGTGTGTGTGTGTGTGTGCTGTTTTTAAACTACTGCTGTCATGTGTTCAGTGAAGAATGGGACGCTGTGTCACTCTGCCAACCGCTGAACACTGACCAGACGTGTGCAAATTTTCTCTTTCTTTTCTTCCTTTCCTTTTATCTTCTGTAACTTTTATAATCTTGGTTGTGTACTCTCTCTCTCTCACTCTCTCTCTATCTCTCTCTCTCTCTCGCTCTCTCTCTTTCTAGTATTTATCTATTATTAATTATTGTAATCAATATTAAAGCTAGGTGTCTGTCGAGGAATGCAGCGCACTCAAACCATTTCATAATGTGTTTTATATCATGAATAATAAACATGCTTCTTGTATTTAAATCCGTGCGTGCGTGCGTGCGTGTGTGTGTGTGTGAGATACTATACAGGTACACTTCAGGTTCGAGAAAGCCCATCAATTTTTTTCTTTTGTTGGACAAATGTATATGTTTTAATGGTAAATATTAAACTTAACATTTTTTCCAAAACATTTGCAGTTAAAATTTCCATCTGGACTCAAAACAGGGATCATTTAAGCCTGAAATTCGCCATCAAACTGTATTTTAAAATCATAACTGATTCATGGAAGAGAGTGTAATAATGTAAGGGGTCTGCCATCAGTAGGAAGATGTATGAAAGAAGAAGAAGAAGGACTAAATGAAAATGTAAAAATTGATGTTTAGAGAAGTAGAAACGCAGAAAGTTTTAATGTGTAGTGGCCAACGGGGAAAAAATAATTCAGGAAGGAAATGTGCAAAGAAAATGCACTTTTAAAAATTTTTTATATTTATTTGCCTCTTCCAAGATGCTGGCACCAGTTACTTGATGTTCTAAAATGAAATGAGTAATTTTTTTGTAATGATCAGATGGTTTAATATTTTATATTTATATATATATATATATATATATATATATATATATATATATATATATATATATATATATATATATATATATATAGTACAGACCAAAAGTTTGGACACACCTTCTCATTCAAAGAGTTTTCTTTATTTTCATGACTATGAAAATTGTAGAGTCACACTGAAGGCATCAAGGTCTATTTGACCAAGAAGGAGAGTGATGGGGTGCTGCGCCAGATGACCTGGCCTCCACAGTCACCGGACCTGAACCCAATCGAGATGGTTTAGGGTGAGCTGGACCGCAGAGTGAAGGCAAAGGGCCAACAAGTGCCAAGCATCTCGGGAACTCCTTCAAGACTGTTGGAAGACCATTTCAGGTGACTACCTCTTGAAGCTCATCAAGAGAATGCCAAGAGTGTGCAAAGCAGTAATCAAAGCAAAAGGTGGCTACTTTGAAGAACCTAGAATATGACATATTTTCAGTTGTTTCACACTTTTTTGTTATGTATATAATTCCACGTGTTAATTCATAGTTTTGATGCCTTCAGTGTGAATCTACAATTTTCATAGTCATGAAAATAAAGAAAACTCTTTGAATGAGAAGGTGTGTCCAAACTTTTGGTCTGTACTGTGTGTATATATATATATATAATAGTATATATATATATATCATACACACACACAAACACCCCCCCCCCCGTGGGCTTTTCCGGTATACAGCATTCTATCAGGATGACTGCAGTCCCTCAGCTCCGCCCCCTCAGCCTTTTAAACTCTCCCTCTCCGTATACCGCCACCGTACGGAAAAGAAGAGCACGCATCTGATTGGCTGTCACCACGTCTCTGTCCGTCTCACTATCATCACTCCACACCGTCGACCAATCAGCGTCCAGCTTCTCAGAGCTACGCCACTGTTCTTTCTGTCGCAGCCAATCAGCGGCGCTGAAACTTTACATTAAACCTGTCCGTGAACTCGCGCACAGGTAGAGTCCGAGCGCCTCTGGGAAAAGGGTGAGTGTGAGAGCAGTTTCTGTTTAACTATAAACAAGAAAACACCTTATAATATAAGATTCTATTATATAGTTTATATTTATAATATATAGAATACAGTTTCCTGCACTTACACTACTGCTGTTTTACATTTGTATCGCTGACGTTTATTATTTATATTTTTTTGCATCATAAGAAATGTGTATTTACAGCACTAATACTAAAACATTTATCCAGGAATTTATTCAGCAATATTTAATCACATTACAGTGCAGGATTATTATATATGTTGTCAAATATTAGAGGGAAAAACATGCCTGTGTGTGTGTGTGTGTGTGTGTGTGTGTGTGTGTATATGTGTAATATATATATATATATATATATATATATATATATATATATATACACACACACACACACACACACACACACACACAGAGAAAGTTATCTCAAAATATGAAAATCTTTTTATTCTCATTATATAATACATGACAAAAAAAGCACTGTATTATGCATGCACAACAGGGTGTGACAAAATGATTGTTAAATATCATATTATTCATCTACTTATTATTTCTAAAGAATTAACTTTCCAGGCAAAATCTCTGAATTCGTATGTGTTTGTAGGGAAAATATTCAGTATTTGAGTTGAGTGGATTAGTTTACGTTCCCCTTTAACAGCGTGTTTTATTTTTTTTATACCACAGCCCTTTATTACTATTTTATATTGAAGAAATGATCTCTTTGGTTTTATTGTTGATGAAATGAATTTATTTTATAATTCATCTTGTGAAGCTTTGCTTCAGCTATAAAGAGTTGTTGGCCTTTTAAACATTGTGTTTTTTTGTTTTTGTGAAGGTCGGTACATTTGTTGACGCGCAGGTATGGAGACGAACAGCACGGCTGACATCTTGTCTTCGGCATACTTGGCCGTGGAGTTTATGGACTCGCTGCTGCCTCAAAACCCCCTGCAGGAGCCCGTGAAGCTGGTGTGGGACCACATGCTGCAGAACTACAGCAAGTTCCAGATCGCGACATGGGGCTCGCTCATTGTGCACGAACTGGTCTACTTCCTGTTCTGTCTACCGGGCTTCCTGTTTCAGTTCTTTCCGTTCATGCAGAAATACAAGATTCAAAAAGTGGGTGGAGCCTAAAAATTCACAATTTTTCCACATAAACACAATTAACACAGTGAAGAGTTTTATCCCTGTTTTTTTTGTGCCGATGGTGTAAAATTTGTACCCCCTCAGTCTCTCTTACTGGTTAATCACATCAACAATATCCAATCGAGAGCGTCTATGAGCTCACGTATGTGGAAGAGGGCAGATAGCTCTTTTCTCTTAAGTTGTGAACACAAAATAAGGTTATGGCATCAGTAGAAAACTATACATGCAAAATAGACACACTTTCTTCAATTTCACAATTTCAGAGGTGCATATGATATGACGATTAGACTAATGATTGATATTTATTTTATTATGATGTAACTGAGCATTATTGTATAATAAATAATAATTTAAATACAACTGTATTTTGATGTGTAGAGTTCTGGGTTGTTTTTATTCTTCTATTATATTATTATTAGTTGTATTATAATTGTTTGAGTCCATGACCAGCATCTGTATCATTTCTGTCCAGATGTATACATCATAGTTTTTATTGGATAGTGTACAGTAAATACAGCTGCTAGAAAAATTAAATTCTGAATTGAAATATAATATTTGTGTGTGTGTGTGTGTGTGTGTGTGTGTGTGTGTGTGTGTGTGTGTGTGTGTGTGTGTGTGTGTTTTGTAGGATAAACCAGAGACATGGGAGAAGCAGTGGAAGTGCTTAAAGATGCTGCTGTTCAATCACTTTTTTATCCAGCTGCCTCTCATCTGCGGCACATACTACTTTACGGAGTATTTCAGCATCCCTTACGACTGGGAATCCATGCCCCGATGGTAAGGAGGTCTGTTAAACACTGCACTTGTCCTCACTCTGTAGTGAACAGAAGGTTATGAGGTCAAATCCCAATCTCGTTTTTTTTTTTTTTTTTTTATTATGTCACGTTTTAATAAGTTTTCCTACTTACGTATATCATTCTTATTACATTATCGAGAGAGTGTGAAGTGTATTTCCTCTAAAGGTCAGGTCCCTGTTATATTTACATTTGGGACGAGCGTGCTGGCACGATATAGACGTGTTACGATAAACAAATAACAAAATTGCACATCGTTCACAGCTGCACTTTAAGGGGTTACTCAGTTTTACACGTGGTATTATTCACCAGACGTGATGCTGCTACTGCGTATTCAATTTCTGTTTTTATTATTGTAGCCATATTCCGATTCATGTTTATTCTATTCTTTTTTTTTTATTATATCCCAAATTCTATTGTATTCGACTTCATTCTTTAACCTTTTTATTACCCTTTTTATCCTTTATTTTATTTTATGGAACGTTGTGCTCGTTAAATACTTTATTAGGCATGTTGTGTAATGTGTGTGTGGTTATCCATACCTCCACTAACTAAATTGTGTATCGGAATTTATTTATTTTTTAATAATGCACTATATGGAAAAAGACGTTATTTCATTGTTTCAAGAATGCGATTGTTAACATCCCATTCCACATTGAGTTCCTATTTGTAATAATATTAACAGTTGATGGAGGTTTGTCTTCATTCAGCCACAAGGGTGTTAAAAAAAGTGTTAGTGATATACTACAAGATCTTCTCCTCCAAACCATGTAAAGCTATTCATGCTGAAACAGGGGTTTGGGTCTCCTAGTTCGAGTGAAGGGAACGTGTAATTCTACCACATCCAAAGACCTTTTATAATTGTGTGCCAACTTCATTAAGCTGGGAATGTCAGGTGTCCCAATACTATTGCCCATATAGTCTACATGACAAATACCATTTAAATTTGAATAACCAATGATCCATCACAACACCTAACAGTTCTTCTGTAAACACATTCTGTTTGGTTCTCCCTCAGGCCGTATCTGTTAGCGCAGTGTTTCGGCTGTGCCGTGATCGAGGACACGTGGCACTATTTCCTGCACCGAGCTCTTCATCACCGCAGAATTTACAAATACATCCACAAAGTTCACCATGATTTCACGGTGAGTGTCAAAGATCTAGAAAAGCTGAGCAGAAAATACCAATGTAACAATAACAACACTGTGGTAGTTCGTATCAGATCACTGTCTAGTCTTAGTTTAATACCATGCGATTTTATTGATTGTAGCACGTCAAATTTTCAATGTGTAACACTTTCTGGCACTACAGAGGAGGTGACGCTGCCTGATTGGCTAAAAAAAAAGTCAGAAAGTCGGAATTGCGAGCGGAAAAAAACTCAGAATTGTGAGAAATTAAGTTGGAATTGTGAGAAAAATAGTCGGAATTAGGCAAATTTTTTTCTTATGTGGCGGAAACGGGCTTACGGTCCAGAGCGCTCCGGAGTTTAGTGTGGTGGTGCGTCAGTAATAATGGCCCGTGGGGAAACAGTGCTCCATGTGTAGTTAAATGGACTAAATGCCTAAGTGTTTTTGTGTATTCAAGTTACTTTAGGAATCATTTCAGCTTTAATTGATATTGAGGATGACAAGGGTTCGAGCTTTGAGAGCATTTCATGAGAGATTGAGCAACTTGACCTGCTTAAGTGTGACTGTGTTAAAGCGATTCTGACAATTTAAGGAATATACAAGCTACGGAAATGCTGGGCTTCTCCTCGTCATATGAAATATAGAAAATAGAATCTATCAGCAGCCCATAATGACAAAGTGAAAACTAAATTCTAGAAATGTCTGTACATTTATTTTAATAAATTAAAAAAACTGAAATATCAGATGTACATAAATATTCAGACCCGCTTGAAAGCAACGCTTGAAAAAAAGCTCATGTGTCTCCCAGTTCTCTTGCTCGTTGCTGAGATGTTTCTACACATTGACTAAAGTTTACCTGTGGAAAAGTTTATTGATTGGACATGATATGGGAAGACGCACAGCTCTCTATAAAAGGTCTCACAGCTGATAATGTATATCAGAGCAAAAACCAGGTCATGAGACAGGATTGTTGTAAGACACAGATCTGGGGAAGACTACAAAACAATTCCTGCTGCACTGAAGATTCCCAAGAGGACAAAGACCTCCATAATTCTCAAAGGGAAGAAGTGTGGCACAACCAGGACTCTTCCAAGAGCTGGACACCCGAATAAACTGAGCAATCAGGGGAAAGGTGACCAAAAAGCTTGATGGTCTGAAAGTCTTTTATGTGCCTGTAGGCAAACTTCAAGTGTGCTTCCATGGGTTTTGCACTAAGGAGAGGTTTCTGTCTAGCCACTTTGCCAAAAAGCCCAGATCAGTGGAGGGCTGCAGTGAGGGTTGTGCCTTCTGGAACTTCTTCTCATCTTTACACAGGATCTCAGAGCTCAGTCAGCGTGACCATCAGGTTCTTGGTCACCTCTCTTACTAAGGCCTTTCTCCCCTGACAGAATCTAGTTTACTTCCATGATATGAATCTTCTGGCAGTAACTCTTTGTGTGTGTGTGTGTGTGTGTGTGTGTGTGTGTGTGTGTGTGTGTGTGTGTGTGTGTGTGTTTAGGCTCCATTTGGAATGCAAGCAGAATATGCTCATCCGCTAGAGACCCTGATCTTGGGTGCCGGCTTTTTCATTGGCATCATGGTGTTCTGTAATCATATGGCGCTCTTATGGGCATGGGTCACCTTCCGTCTGCTGGAGACCATCGACGTGCACAGGTACAACACACACACACACACACACACACACTCATATTTCAAACAACTATTAATCCAATATCACTTTATTTATCTCAGCTTTATCCATTGAAAAGACAAAACACTTCATGCTTAAATCCCAACACTGTTGCTAGGCAACAGGAGCATAAACTAGCTAACGATGTAGGTGATTATTTAAGCAGCTAGCATGAAGCGCTTGTGTTTTATCTGTACCTTGTAAGCGAATGTAAAAAAAAGATTGAAACTAACAACTTTAATTATAAAGAAAGCATTAATAGAAAAGGGCAAACATAAAGCACATGTTTAGGTTTTATATTTTCTGTTTAGTGGATACGATATCCCTCTGAATCCCCTCCACCTGATCCCCTTCTACGCCGGCGCACGTTTCCACGACTTTCACCACATGAACTTCGTGGGTAATTACGGCTCCACCTTCACCTGGTGGGACAAACTTTTCAACACCGATGACCAGTACAACAGCTACACACAGAAACAGAGCCGGAAGAAAAACGAGTAACACACACCCACACACACAAACACACTGCTCATAATGTGTCTCACATTGGACTGAACTGAACACATTAACAACAGCAAACCTTCACCCGTTTCACCACAGTGCATCTTAGAAGAGAACCAAATAAACAAAACAATCGGATTAGCGATTCATCATCTCTTATTTGCTCTGAATCTTTTTGTATGTTGTTTATTATTATTTATGTTTAGAACATCAGCATTTAATAATACATAATATGGACAGACGTTTGTGGACACCTAAGCATAAGATTCGTATGTTCTTTTTGAACACCCCATTCCACATTTAGTCAGCATTTGCAGTTATTATAACCTCACCTCTTCTGGGGAGATGTTCCTCAGATTTTTGTGGAGATTTGTGAAGATCAGCCACAAGGACCTTAGTAAATTCAGGTCCTGATGTAGGTGTGGAGGTGTGGGGTGCAGTCATTGTTCACATTCATCCCAAAGGTGTTCAATATGGATGAGCCTCTATAGCAGGAGATCTTTCACTGTAACCCATGTAAAGCATATCTACATGGAGCTATCATGCTGGAACAGGTTTGAGTCTTCTAGTTCAAGTGTAATGCTACAACATACAGAGATGTCCTATATAATTGTGTGCGTCCGACTTTGTGGTGATTGGGGAAGAAGCACATACAGTATGTCTGGGAAAAATCAGGTGTCCCAATACTTTTGTCTGCATAGTGTATGTCTATACCTCACATGTACAAAGTGGGTTGTCGTGATCTCAAGTGTTTGTCTGATCGGGTCACGATAATCAGCGATGCAAGCGTTCACTATAAAATAACGATCCCTGAAGCACTTTGGATAAAATATATATATATTTTTTCATGTTTGTTGTAAATGACGTTTCTGAGATTCCTGTGACAACAGAGGGTAATTTAAAAGTCATTTTTTATCGTATGCTTTTACACAAATAATGTTATACACTATTTCCATACACAACAACATATCTGGAATGTTATGCAGTAGCATTATATAATGATGTGCCTGAAGAAAAAACTAAATAAACTCTAATGAAATCTTGCCTCTGTCCGATTTTATCATTTTCTAACATTTTGGGCATCTAGCTCACCACCCCTGCGAAGGATTGATCATGTGTCATCAGAGCAGGTAAAGCAGTCAGATGTTTTTCTGCTCAACCATCGGTGTAAAGCTAAAATCTGTCTAACCATCGTTTTCTGATCTGATCTCTCTCTCTGTCAAGGTTTTAAAGAAAAACCCCAGAGGTCACATGGATTTCTGTTCATTGGTAGATGAATTTGTTATGTTTTTCCACATTTCGATGTGAATGAAAGGTGTTTCATGTGATTCAATGCTGAGAAATTCAGAAACAGTCATTATGTGTGAAGCGTTTGGCAGGGTACATTGGGAAGGTACATAATGAAGGTATTTATAAACAGCACATAACATTGTTAAAGTGCTTTACTTTAGTGGGTTTTTATTGCTTGAGATACAAATCTGTTTTGTTCATTAGGATGCTTTTTAACACTGAAGGCTTGGGATAAACAAGGATTTCTTTTACGTGGACAAATGGGATGACTTTCCGTCTCATCTTGTCATTTTTGTCTTATACTGGCTATCATTCTTGCTTTTGAGCAATTCGGTCCTAAAGTGACTGAAATAGGAAATGAATTGATGTGACTGGGTTCCCTTTTTGTACTCTTAAGGGATTGTTTCTTTCCCCTTCTTGCCTCCATCGTCTTCTTTCGCCACAGCGGATCATCCGTCTCCATATCACTCTATCCTCTACTTCTACCTCTTTCAAACCTCCTCCTTCCTCTTTTCTTCCTTCCTCTATTTTCAGCACCTCCTCTACTTATGACCAAACCATCTCAATCATGCCTCTCTCCCCTCGTCTTCTTAATGTCCTACCTGTGCCGTCCTTCTATTAAACCTATTTCTAATCCTGTCCTTTCTCGTCACTCTGCAGCATCTTCAACTCTGCCACCTCCAGCTTCAGCTCATGTCTTTTTTTATCAGTGTCACTGCCTCTAAACCATACAACCATACAGCATAGCAGGTGTATATATCACATGCCAACATTATACATAGATACTGTAAAAAAAAAACTTTCTCCAGATTTAGGGAAAGCGCGACCTCTGCCGGTGCAGCTGCAATTTTTTTTTCACCATGATTGCATCGGGTCCCATTTAGACAGGTTTACCTCGGAGTGCGCACGCGCCATCCTCCTCCTCATCATCATCATCATCGCACGTCAAAGCTTTGCGGTTTCATACGGGACACGACGCAGCAGTGAGTGTGTGAGAGAGAGAGGGAGGTAGAGGAGGGATCTGGAGAAGAGCTTGAGAAGATCTGGAGCAAAAATAAAGGCTGCTACGGGAAATAAAGAGAAGGCGTTTTGTTTCTTTTTGAGACGCGGTACACAAAGCGAGAGCAGCGATGATGATGATGATGATGAAGGTGGTGGCGGGTTTGTACGCGGTGCTGGCGGCGGCGGTGCTGCTCCTGGAACCGGGCGCGAGCGCCGCGGCGGCGGACAGCGGCGAGATCTCGTTCGAGTACCACCGCTACGAGGAGATGCGTAAGGCCCTGGTGTCCGTGTGGCTGCAGTGTCCGTCCATCGCGCGCATCTACACGGTGGGAGAAAGCGCCGAGGGCCGCGAGCTGCTTGTCCTGGAGATGAGCGACAACCCGGGCGTCCACGAGCCTGGTCAGTGTCGAGGGGGGGCGCGCGTCGGGCACGCGTCGGGCGCGCGCGTTATGACCTCATCAAGTACACCGCGTTCAATTAAGCGTTAATGGCGACCTGCTTTTCTCGTGCAGCACACCTGCATAATCATCTGCAGCTCAGAAACATCATGTAGCATCATCACCACAATCTACAGCTTTATGTAATTGATCAGCAGTGATGATGATGATGATGATGATGATGATGATGATTGCAGGTGCGAACCAAATCATATGCCACTGTACCTGATCAGCATTTGTCCTAAATACAAAGATCTGTCCTATATTTATCCTTCTTCAGCACACCGGTAATCAGTGCAGTGCTGCAGAGAAGAAGGGCTGCAACCTGGACTTGTTTTAGAGATGCACAAGACGCCATTTTGCAGGCTAGGACCGGTCTCATGTTTTAGTTTTACCATTTAAATAGATTAAATTCAGCATCTGTAATGTACATTCTTATGCAAAAATGCTGCAAATCAATCAGTACTGAATGTTTAAACAGAGGGACTCATTAGGACTTCTGTAGGTGTTATAGGGGCAGGAACAATTATATTATGGGGCTTAGAATAAAATGCATTTATACTTTGTGAAACATTAATATATACTGTAATATATACACATTATAGACAGGGTTCTATAATGATATTTATAACACAATGCTTGGCTTCAGTGCCTGGTGCACTGATATGTGTGTGTGTGTGTGTGTGTGTGTGTGTGTGTGTGTGTGTAAAAGGAAACACTTCTTTCAGCTTAATAGGTGTCTGTTTTTTCCTAAATGCCACTATCATTAGTTCCCGCTCGAGATATATATATATATATATATATATATATATATATATATATATATATATATATATATATATATTGCTAACAGATGTCTTTCCACTTCGCCCCCGCACATCGCGAGCGCACTCGGGCATCCTTCCCATAATTTACACACACACACACACACACACACACACACAAGGCGTAAAACAGCGTCCTGATCCTCCCCGGCTTTTATATATATAAAAGAGTGAAGCCGAGAATAGAAGCTCGTCGCCTTGGGGTTTTATCGGCTTAGAGCGATGATCCGTGCGCGCTCCCGTGCCGTGCACAGAGAGGAGATTTAGCTCGGACGCGCGCTCGCGTTCTTGCTGTATCCCCGACGCGCGCCACCTGGCACCTGGTCCTAGGGTTTGGGTTTGGGTTTTTGTCAACATCCATGCTTCTATTAGATTCACCAAAAACATACCTTATCCAGAACGATTTACATTAATAATCATTCATACAACTGAGCAGTTTGGTGGTTAAGGGTTAAATCTCACTCCTTGCTCAGGGGCCCAGGAGTGGCATTTTGGTGTGGCTGGGATTTGAACTCATGACCTTCGGAATAGAATGCTTTAACACCTAAGTCTATGTCTACACTAATCCGGATAAATTTGAAAACGATCCGAGTTCACACTCCCGTTAATTGTTTCTCAAAAGTTGCTCATCCACACTGAAACTTCTGAAAACGTTTACATCCCTAAGACCCATCCCATAAACCTAAGACCCTTCAATCATACAGCGATTTGCAGCAACAAAGTGACCAACATACTCTTGCGATGACTGACAGCGACCCTTGTGTCTAGTTTTGAGAAGGTTGCGAGAAAGTTGAGAAAAGTTCAGCTCAATGCGAATACAGGCTTATAGTCTATTCCATAACATGGAGAGAATGCCCAAGTGAAATGAGACAAAAGTGTGTAGTGACTTGAGTTGAGCACAAAAACATGTCTGAAAATGCAGATATACACTGTTCGGGCGATAATTAGTAAAGCTAAAAACGAGCCTAGCTGTCTTAGCATGTCACGGAGAGTGTAGTGCACAGCTAGGAGTCTATAATCAGACACCAAGTCCATGCCAAGAACATAACAGCAAGCCTTTTCTTTTATCTGACCACAAATGTAGACGGCCGGGGTTTTCTAGACTCATCTGGAGCTGCAGCTGCAGTTCTGTGGTCCGAAGAGATGTAAATAAAGCTGTTGGCCCACAAAAACATAAGATGTGTTTGGTGTTAAAAAGAAGAATGGCCATCAAGAACCACTGGACAGCCAAAGATTGCTAAAACAGCCACTAGTGTTAGTTACTTAAGTTGTTTCCTTCATTGCTGAATGGCCTGTTTTAAAGCTAACCAAGAGACTGGGATAATTAGGTGGACTGAGATGACTTCCTGTCAGCATAGTCATCAATAATAAATAAAGTAGATTGCCACATCTGCGCCTCCATTAAAAGGGTTTGTGTGTATGTGTGTGTTTTAACCTCCTGGTTGATGACGAATTTGTCCATTGACACAAAATGGGTACAAAATCTAAAAACGTTGCATGCGAGTCTGTATATAGCCATCAAAAGCTAAAATTGCATTGTTATACTCAAAAATTGTCTTTGCTGCAATATGACTCTAATTCCTATCAGCCACTGTACCATTACATGACCATCAAATGTCACTTACACCTGAACCTAATTGTCTTGTTATTAGCACTTAATAAGTCTTTCCTTTCCCTGACGGATGTTGCTGTGGTGCGGCTCAGGTTTATGGTTGTGAATCTGTTTCGTGTTATTTAGGGTTAATTTCACGCTCTTTGTTTGGTATATTTGCATTTTAATTATCTTCTTATGCACTTCCATATGCTTATCCTCATGTGTATTGACCATCGTGTCAACGAAACCAAAAATCTTCACGTGATGCGACACCGTACTTTTTTTCATAGCAGGCAATTCAAGACTGTATTCTAGACTTCATCATTGGAGTTGTAGTCTTTTCTAAGTCATTTAGGAAATGTTCACCTTTCACTACAGTTTAGTTTTCTCTGACTGCTCATCCACATCCATATGTCAGCGACGTAATGGCTAATGCTAGCAAGAACAGCAGCCTTAGCGTAGAAATGTCCTCTGTATATGTCCCAGGTGCTTAGCGACAGATTGTATTCACTGAACATCACAGAAACATCCTTCCATGGTGAGCAAATGTGTTTGAAACCTAGCTGAGTGAGCTAACAGTGCAAAACTGAGCAATCTGAGGTAATAATGTGAACAAATCTGACTGGATTTTTGCTTGCTTCTATCTGAAATCCAGTTTTTACACATGAGCTCTATTATCCATGCTAGCTTACATATTTCAAGCATAAAGTTCCTTGTTTATTTTTTTACAGCTCAAAGTAGCCTTCACGGTTGTAACCACCATTTCCTTGGCTCAAACTACAGCAATACCCAAGTTAGCGTCAGAGTTTATATAAAGAAACAGTTTGTAATGTCTGGGGGCAAAAGAAACTGTGGGTAGGTGGCCTGCTAACTGAACAAAGCTAATCTCTGGACAGTCCTGCTAACTCATTCTCTTCAGAGACATGACAGCACAGTGCTCTGAACATCACTTTATCGGCCACTACATTTCACACTTCATAAACATACATTTTTAAAACATCTTTCACTACTGCTATAAGTTTGTATACTCTCGAACGTTTTCACCCTTCCTGTTTAACATTACGCAATGAGGTTAATGGGTTGAAGGAAATGGACTGCGAAAGATCAGAAATGTGGATAAAAACTAC